>NW_022202582.1:0-3196 GCF_009176525.2 Contarinia nasturtii | reverse complement strand
TCGACCCATGGCCTATTAAACGACTTTACTTTGGATTCGTATTGCCAATCATCGAGTATGGAGCTGAGATATGGAATCCACACTATGTGCAAAAGAGTGGAGTCAATACAAAAGCAATTTTCACTTTATGCACTAAGGAGAATGAAATGGGACAGTTATAGACTGCCGAAATATGAACATAGAATACTGTTTCTACATGTCTTATGTGGATATGAGGGCAGATGACCAGTCTACGATTCAATCAAGGTTATCCCATTGGCGCAACTTTGTTCATCATGTTTATGATTGATCTACCTTTCGTCGTGACCAATTCTTGTATCCTTTCATTCGCTGATGATACCAAAATTTCAAAATGTATAAAATCAGAAAACGAATGCATTCATCTACAAAGAGATTTAGATCGTGTAGCAAATTACTATGGGCGCAATTTATTAAAGTTAAACGTTAACAAAACAAAACTAATATCATATCATCGTGGATCACTGAAATATGAATATAATTACAACGTAGATGGCGTGCAAATTGAAAGAGTTGAAATAATGAAGGACTTGGGAGTATTGCTTGATGTAAGGATGAATTTCAAATCACACATCGCGCATGTTGTTGCAAGGGCAAAATCAAGATTGGCTTGGTTAAAATTCAACAGCAGGGATTTTGTCGACCCATGGACGTTAAAACGCCTTTACTTTACATTTATATTACCGATTATTGAGTATGGATCTGAAATATGGAATCCACACTACGACAATATGTGCAAAAGAATGGAGTCAATACAAAAGCAATTTTTGATATATGCTCTGAGAAGAATGGCCTGGAATGATTCTAGACTGCCAAAATACGAACATAGACTACTATTTCTGCAAATGATTACTCTTGAGGAGCGACGCAAGATGGCGCAATTGTCTTTTATTTTCAAAATTATTCACGGAGATTTAAGGTCAACTTATGTTTCAAACAGTATGAAATATTATGATTCAGCACATGATACCAGAGCAACACCACTACTTGATTTATCAATTAGAAGAACTGATTACACAATATGAACCAATATTATATGCTTATATGCTTAAGGATTTTTATACCAAAAACATGACAAACAGTGATACTAATTTAATTGATTTAGTAGTAAATTTATCAACAGTCAAACTGAGAATAGAAAATTATTTAAAGCAAAACAGATAAATACGAAATATTTGTGATGGATTATAGAAATTTTAAGTAGTTGGAAAATTAATTTATGAAATTTAAATTATTTACATGAAAGGAAAGAAGCAATAATTTTTCAGTTTCACTCTAAAAAATGCTTGATAAAAATCAAATTGTATTATATTATATTTGTTTATTTAATGATATTATTTTCAATTTTTTACTTTGCATGGTATTTTGTAATTTGTTATTTTGGTTCTGCTCTGATGCTTTAAGCAATACTGATAGCATATTGTATCTTTATGCTTATTAAACTGGCCTCCAAAATACAAAAGATGACATTTTTTGGAATCACATTAGTTTTTCTCGGAAAGTATTCTAATTTCAAATGAGAATAATTTGTGGAGGTCTGTCGTACCCATGGTACAAAACATTCATTTTTGGTCATTGAAAATTGAAAATGTTTGTGAAAATGGAAATGTGTTTTATTTTCATTTAAATCGTTTGAAACTTCAGTGGTAAGTGTTTGATCGAAAATGACGATTACCATCAATTTTTAATCGATATGGTTGTTTGAAGATATTTTTATATTACTTGAAAATGTCATTTTTCAATAAATTCACATAATGACCTTCCGAGCTCTTGCGGCACCATCTAACGTTGAGCTATCGGCATGAAAATTTACACACGTTATTTGCACACCATATGGAAAAGTATTCCTAGGTAATAGAGGAAAAATTTCAACTTTTGTGTTTTGAATGCCAGTCTAATGCTTATGCTTTACACAAAAATGTAGACTTTTACAGAATTTTTTATTATCGTATCACCTTATTTTCAAAATGTACACTTAAAAAATTGGGTGATATTTGTTTACTAAATAATTTTCTTTCAAATTTTTTAGGGTTTGCAAAAAGAATTAGTTTTGTGTGAAAAGGCTTTGGCGGAGTACTTGGAGACGAAGCGTCTTGCATTTCCACGTTTTTACTTTGTTTCATCCGCCGATCTATTGGATATATTAAGTAACGGAACTCAACCTGAATTCGTGGTGAAACATTTAACAAAATTATTCGATTCCATTGCGAAACTAAAGTTTAAGAAACCAAATAAAGATAATCAAAAAATATTGATTGCACTCGGAATGACCGCAAAAGATAGTGAATATGTGGAATTCAATGAACCATCTGAAGTTAATGGACCAGTAAGTAAAAATTATAATATTGTGCCCAAAAAGAAGTAATACTTTGGCATTTTAGTGGAATCCGTTGATGGAATTTTATCGTTCCTTTTATGGCTAAATAGGTTCATCCCTCATGCACTCCTATACCAAGTTTGAGCGTGATACAATAAATACCAGTATTCATTTATTGACTTATTCAATTATACTTCAAGTGAAAAAAAGACCGTTTTTACTTTTCCACACACATAGTTTAAGGTGAAAAGTATTGTAATCGGTCAACATTTTGAAAATTTCAGAAACATGTTTTCTACCTATTATTGAGGTCGGAGAACACGAATTTGGCTATTTTAAACATGGTTTTTCTTAATCTGTACGTCGTACGTTGTATCTTGTACGTCGTACGCGAAATTTGTTAGCAAGATTACGCTCATCGTAGAAACTTAATTCAAAATCTGACTTTACAGAATGATTGGGGGTCGCGAGGAATAGAAATCATAAGATTTTGAACGACTTTGGTTGATGGAAAAAAAATTCAGATCTGGAGTGATACTTATGAAAAAGAGTCCAATTTTCGTCCAAAAGTCATTCTTAATGTAGACTTAAACACTCAAAAATATGAAGCGCTGAGCCGGCGGCCGAAGACCCCTTCGAACACGTTGAAAATCCTTTAAACTCTTCTCGAATTCAATAAAACAAGAGCGGCAATCACAATCATCAAAATGCGGACTAGCTCTCGGCAAAACATCCTTAAAATGACGTTGGTTATTGAAACCATCAATCCAATGGCCTCGTCGACGGTCAGTTACCCAATTCTTTTTTTGAAATTAACGGCTGAATGGATAACTGTGTGTGTGAGCATGATCATTTCTTGGT
>NW_022202581.1:0-6100 GCF_009176525.2 Contarinia nasturtii | reverse complement strand
ATTTCTTTGTAATGTTCAATTGATTCAACTGTGTTGAGCCTTTTTTTATTTTGATGTGCTTTACTGACCATGTTTTTCAACTCAACCAATGACTTGGTAAACCACATCGGTTGTTTCCTGTTGATTTTTGTCTTTAACTGTACATGTGTTTCAATTGTTGACTTAATAATTGTATAAAAATTATCTAGTTTCAATTGTAATGAACTTGTATCATCCGTTGCAGTTGAAGCACTTTGTGGTCTGATCGGGTGAAATGTTTTCTCGTGGACAATCGTCCCTCGAACCATTTTTGTTTGTTGTCATTTCGCATGAAAAAAGTCACTGTCATACACAGAAAAACAACAACAACACTATGGTGCAAAAATGTTCAATGTATCTATCACAATAATTTTGTCAAAACACACAAAAAATAACTAAACTTCCATAAAAAATTTAACATATCTGATAAATAACGGAAAATTTATGACCACAAGGGTTGAAACTCGTATTTATTTCTTTATCCATGCAAATGCGACAAGTTATCGCTTCAGATATGCGCTCTGCTACTTCTTTTTCCATGTCGATTGAAATAAATGAATTATTTGAATCAATTATCAATAACGATGATGCAACATCAATTCCCTTTGTGTACAATTCCCTTTGCGCATGATTATATGTTTCACGATACGTTCGTTGAATATCGAAGACATATAATTTCCCTAATATCGTATAAACATTGAACATGGAAGCGATTGTGCCCTGTCGGTGTTGAATAAAAAAGTAGTTAGTTAATTTTTATGGTATGTTCCGTGATTAGGGAAAACTCACCTTAAAATCACGAATAAATTGTTTCGTGACATCACTTCCAACAGTATAAAATGCATGCCTTTCAGTAATTGAGCGATATAATGCAATTGATATCCGAGGTCGAGCCAATTTCAATTCGATTTCTTTGTGTTCATTGTTTTCCGATAGATATGTCAATCTAAAACTACCTGTGGATGAATTATATTAAACAAGAATGTAAGTAAATAATGGAAACATATAATGAAAATGAATTTATATATTTAAATTCAAGAGAAAAGCAATGACATTGCTTGAATTTGAGATTTGGTGGTTGAGATCGCGAAAAAATGCTTAAAAGAAACAAAAGATCACCATTATTATTTCAGTCTACAATAAATGGAATCAGTGTTTCGAATTTTTCAATGCCAATTCATCAAGTGAATTGCATTTTCAATTACCATTTACATTCAAATTGGGAAATGAATTGAAATTCATTTCAATTGCATGAAGTTGCAGAGATTCTAGTTGGCTAATTTTGAATTTTTTTTGGCGTTAATTCATTTATAATAGCATTTTGAATGTAAATTAAAATGTATATACACTGAGTCTTTTTGGTAGACAAAATTTAGCATGGCACACTCCACTCACACGCCATTCGTATATAAATCCTCAAGTTTTTAAAAAATCTATTTGATGTCGCGACTTTAGTTTCTTTTATTTCTTTTATATATGTGTGGTGAAGCTGTAGTTTATTACATTCTGATGGTTTGCAATCATCTTTCACTCTCTCATCCATTCATCCAGATACACACGCTCTTTCTGTCTCATCATATCACATACTACATATTACAAGTTATAAAGTAAATTTAATCACAAAATTACGCTTATATGGGGTGGCCGATGATGCAGCACTAAACGGTAATCTGCAAAATTTGACAAGCGTTAGAAATAAGAATAAAATTTTTTATATTTTATTTCATGGGGTACCACTGGTCATTGATTAATTTTGATCGTATGGATTTGGGACTGGTAGTTTGCAATCGTGCGCTCTCGTAAAATAAAGTTTCTTGAACATTTGAATGAAATAAAAACCCACCTAGTTTGTTCACCGGGTAT
Organism: Contarinia nasturtii; assembly: GCF_009176525.2. Lineage (NCBI taxonomy): Eukaryota > Metazoa > Arthropoda > Insecta > Diptera > Cecidomyiidae > Contarinia > Contarinia nasturtii. Next base: position 4,219 of record NW_022202581.1, on the reverse strand, counting down.
AGTAATACGTAGACCTTGTGGTCCAACACTTATGTCACATCGTTGAGTCAAATTGTTTTCGTGAAAATTCGGAATATAACGTGTTTTCACAAAATCTGAGGAGTCAACAGTATCGGTGCAACGATTCCGTGATATAGATGATGTTACACGAATTCCACTAAATGTCTCCTCACCAAATCCTGGCAGCTTATATATATTTTGTAGAAGCCAATATTTTGCTGACTTTGATGAAGTTTTCAGTAATTTTGAGTGTGCGGTAGCAATTTGACGTAGAAAATTGGCTGGCATTGGATAAATATTATCTTCAGTGTTTATCACGTAGTCTTCATATACATGAATAAACGATTGCTTTTTTTTGGACAATTTACGCTTTTTATTCTTGTTTAATGTCTCTTTGTGACTACTTAAGTTACAAAGTGAAACACAGCCAATAGCAGTAATATCTGATTGATTAGAGGCAAATCTCGCAATCGTCATCTATATAGGTGTGATTTATATCTGTAAGCAAAGTATGCTTTTCCTCCGAATCTTTGCAAGTTAATGAATTTTGATCAAATTTTATTTCATCGTCATGCGCTAACAATGCACCCAGATAAGCTGCGCAATCTCAATCAGGAACTTTCAAACGACCCTCAAGCAAATCACGTTTTGCCTGCATGTAGAATATATTTCGTACACTTTCTTGTAAAATCAAGTGCGCTGGAACCTGGAGAAATCACATAGAAAAAGGTTATAAGTAATGGAAATTGGAAAGTGAACAGTGCAAAACATATAATGAAAGTACAGGGGGAGGAAAAATTTTTAAGCCTGATATAGAAACACACATTGTATTTTTAAATGACTATATTTATTATTCAAAGTAGTCTCCATGAACACGAATGACACTTTCATAACGATGCTTCAATGCTTTAATTCCTCCTTCAAACCACTCGGCATCTTTGTCCTCCCATACGTTGAAAATATCGTTCGATATCTCTTCTTCGGACTCATATTGCTTCCCCTTCAGATATCTTTTGGTGTTTGGGAACAGGAAATAGTCGCTGGGGGCCAGATCTGGAGAATACGGTGGATGGTGGAGTTGTTCGAACCCACATTCCCTGATGGCAGCTTGTGCAAGCAATGATTTGTGAGGCGGTGCATTGTCATGCAAAAGAAGAACTTTTCGAGTGAGCAAACCAGGACGCTTTTCTCTGATCGCTTTACGCAATCTATGCATTTGTTGTGCATAATAATAGCCCGTGACTGTGGTATTCTTTGGAAGGAATTCAACCAATAATATGCCTTTGGCATCCCAGAATACAGAGGCCATTACTTTGTTTGTGGCAATTTGTTTGCGTGGCACTTTCGATGCTGGTTCACCACGTTTGTGCCATTCCATCGTCTGTGATTTGAGCTCTGGATCATAGTAGTGGATCCAGGTTTCGTCGCCAGTCACTATTCCCTCAAATGTGTCCGTTTCATTCCATTCCAACAACTCGAGAAACTCGTGTGCAGCAGCAATTCGTTCTTCTTTTTGTGATTTGTTCAACGTTCTTGGAATCCATCGCGAGCAAACCTTTCTCATGTGCAATTTTTCATGAAGTATGTTGTAAATACTCTTCTCTGAGATGTCAAACATTGCTGCTAACACTTTCTTGCTCATTCGAGGATTTTCGTGCACGTGATGTTCAATTTTTTGCACTACATCTGAAGCTGTTGCTTCAATTGGTCGACCTGTATGAGGATCATCTTCCAATGATTCTCTACCCCACTTGAATTGTTTTGCCCATAGTTTTACTGTGGCATACGATGGGGCAAGGACCCCATAAACAGCACGCAAGCGATCATTGATATCCTTTGGTGTCACACCTTCTTTTGTGAGAAACTTAATCACCGCACGATATTCGATTTTATCCATTTTTTCAAAAATATCGAGGTTGCTTGGTATGCAATGATGTTGAAAACAAACGACGACAGATATCAACTCAATTTTTTTCTGCAATACTATTGACAGTTCGTACGTCAATTACAGCACAAGAACAATTTGTAACTAGTGCCGTCTATATGTCAGGCTTAAAAATTTTTCCTCCCCCTGTATTCGAGAGGAATTTTTTTTCGATTTGCTAGGGTTTTTGATTGGCTGATTAATAATGGCCTCCTTTAAATTTTTGGAGATGAGATGGAAATGAAATTGAAGTTATATATTATTATAAAGACCACACATTCAAAACAACATTGCTTGAATTTGATATTTGGTAGTTGAGATCAGGATTCTGTAAAAGAAAATGCTTACTTTAGAATAGTAATATTATAATATTTTCAGTCTACAATGAATGAAACTGATAAATTAATATGTAATACTCTCGTGTGAGACGATGATGGTCGATATTTATTTGATTTGCCGTTCGTCGTAATTCAACTGCTTTCTGATGTTGTGAATCATATTGAGTGATGCATTGAGATCACGGTCAAAAGCTATACTTTTATTGCGTCTATTCAAACGTTTATTGGCAGCATTTAAAGCAATACTTCTGACTCGGTTGTGATTCTTTTCGTAGTTTCTTCAAAATGTGTAGCGTATTGTGCCGTTTAGTGGTGGAAGAACATAATTCGCAGTTGTCGCAAACTAAGAAACTGAACGATACTAACAAATCTCAATTTTTCGGCAATCCGTTTGTCAAACTGTGTTTGCTGTTCAACCATTTATATCTTTAATATGTGTGTCATATAATTTCTTACAATCTAATGGTTTCCAATCATATCTCACACACTCATCCAGACCATAGGTGTTCATGAACGTTCTTTCGTAGAATATTAATTGATGCTGTCATCTGGTCGTTCGTATAAAATAATAATAATAACTGCACCGAACAGCGTTCCTTCGCCTTGGTGGTTTATTAAAAATAATTTAATTAAATAAACATAATATAATACAATTTGATTTTTATCAAGCATTTTTGAGAGAGAATATGAAAAGTTATTGTTTCTTTCATTTCATGTAAATAATAATATAAATTTCATAAATCAATTTTTTAACTGCTCAAAATTTCTACAATCCATAACATATATTTTTCATTTATCTGCTTTGCTTTAAATAATTTTCTATTCTTTGTTTAACTGTTGATAAATTTATTTCTAAATCAATTAAACTTTTATCACTGTTTTGCAATTTTTTGGCATAATAGTCGTTGAATGATGTAAGCATATAATTTATTGGCTCATATTTTGTGTAATCAGTTCTCCTAATTGGTAAATCAAATAGTGGTGTTGCTCTGGTGTCATGTGCTGAATCATAATATTTCATACTGTTTGAAACATAAGTTGACTTTAAATCTCCGTGAATAATTTTGAAAATAAAAGACACTTGCGCCATCTTGCGTCTCTCCTCAAGAGGAATCATTTGCAGAAATAGTAGTCTGTGTTCGTATTTTGGCAGTCTAAAATCATTCCAGGCCATTCTCCTCAGAGCATATATCAAAAATTGCTTTTGTATTGACTCTATTCTTTTGCACATATTGTCGTAGTGCGGAGTCCAAATTTCAGATCCATACTCAATAATAGGTACAATAAATGTAAAGTGAAGGCGTTTTAATGTCCATGGGTCAACAAAATCCCTGCTGTTGAATTTTAACCAAGCCAATCTTGATTTTGCCTTTGCAGCAACATGTTCAATGTGTGATTTGAAATTCATCCTCACATCAAGCAATATTCCCAAGTCCTTCATTACTTCAACTCTTTCAATTTGCACGCCATCGACGTTGTAATTATATTCATATTTCAGTGATCCACGATGATATGATATTATTTTTGTTTTATTAACGTTTAATTTTAATAAATTGCACCCATAGTAATTTGCTACACGATCCAAATCTCTCTGAAGAAGAATGCAGTCATCTTCTGAAGTTATACATTTTGAAATTTTTGTATCATCAGCGAATGAAAGGATGCATGACTTTGTCACGACAAATGGTAGATCAATCACAAACATGATGAACAAAGTTGCACCAATGGGATAACCTTGACCAGTACCAGAAGTTACTTCTATTGGGTCTGATTTGGTATCTGATATCTTGACTATTTGTCTGAGTCCAGACAAATACGATTCGATCCATCTTAACAGCTGCGTATTTAATCCCATGATGTTTAGCTTTTGAATTAGTAATTTTATATTCACAGAATCAAAAGCCTTGGCAATGTCCAAATATATGGTGTCTGTTTGATGTCCCTTTCCCATGTTGAT
>NW_022202580.1:0-3092 GCF_009176525.2 Contarinia nasturtii | reverse complement strand
TCACGAAATTCAAATTATATCCACATCCACACTTTCCTCCTTGAGGAAATATTCAAAGCCAAAACGCTCACATATATGTAATGCTCTGTGTTCGTTTGTGCGAAATCAATATTTCGAACATTCGAATGTTCGTTCGAAATGTTCGAAACATTTATTTCGCACGAACGAACGAAATAAATTTTGTTCGATGTCACCTCTAGATTGGTGTACGGATTGCGGAATTTGGGAACCACTTTTAACACGTTTGCCAATCGTCTATACACGTCTCTTATATCCAATCTCACGCACTTCAAATGATAATCGCATAACGGTACAAGAGCAAAACTGTTTATTTTCGGTGGGCGATTGTTTGTTGGCTGTTGAAAGTTCGGATTGTCACGGAATATTTCATGAATGGTATACCATTTTGCGCCCACAAAAAAACTCGGATATTTTGAACCCAGAAATCGGTTTAAATCACAGCGGAATGATTTCTGGGTTTAAATTAACCGAAAAATCAGATAAGACTTAAATGTGAGACTTTCAGTGAAACTTGAATCTGTATTTCAAAGTTCAACTATCATTTATCATCTCACGCATTTCTCTCACAGTTTATTTATACAATGAAAACTGGAAAAAACTTCAAATCGATTTTCTCGCTTTTCCGATGGGAAAATCGTAAAAATAAAAAAAAATGCCGGGTATGTCATCCCTATGTTAGCCTAACTTCTAAATCACATTGGGTCAGGTTGGATCGACCTCCTCCTCCGGATTCACCTCAAACCATGGCTATTTATAGGTATACTTCATTCGTGTGAATGCAGTTTACGATGCCATCAAATCTTTAACAATTGTTGTTTTGATTGCGATACCAGCATCGCATTCGAAAGAATGACTCAAGTCGAACTTCACACCAAGTAGTGAGACCGGTTTTCGTATTATTGACGTGCTGTTTGACAAAATTATTGAAAATAATAGAGATGATTATTGAAAAAACATGAACTTTAATTTGGAATAAAAAGTATTTGAATGAAAACGTAAAATTACAATAAACATCTTGTCTAAATTGTGACAAATAATACGTTTTCAAAGATTCTTAGTGTAGTAACAGTATTTTTTTAAGTACACCAAGGTTTTCAGAGAAAGAATTCGCCATTTCGAGTACCCACTATGGATTCTTTTTATGACTTATTTTTCTGAAAACTCACTTGTTGAAAAATATTTTTTGGTATGCCCAAGGGGATATTCATACTAGAAGAACTAGCAGACCTAGCAGGCACTAGCAGAAAAACTAGCAGAACTAGCAGTGTGTTTCTAGTGCGTGAAGTTGGTTCGCAGTAAAAAAATTTATACACATTGTATATGAAGGAGCCAACTTCACGCACTAGAAACACTAGAATTGCATGAATATCCCCATGGGTATGCCATTCACGTGTGTTTTTATCGTAACAACGTTTTGGTATTTGAAGCTATGAAAGAATTCATTCTATAATTCAAATGAATAAACTCTCAATAGCTTACAAATTTAAATTTTATGGTATATTAAATTCTGTTTTGATCAAATCGTACCGAATTAATTTTCTGAGCTTTGGTCATCACCAAATAGCCACCACTTTCGTAAAATGTCTCCTTCTGCAAACTTTGGATTTTTTAAAATCGAGAAACCATTTATGGAAGAGATGGTTTTTTCACCAAGGAACTCGGAAATTTTTGCACATTTTATCAGAAAAACCGGTTACTCTTCTCCATTGAACTCTTCAACATCAGTCGTACTGAATATTCGTATATTTGAAATTTAAGCATGTCGTATAATTTGTTGACGACGTTATTGAATGCAGTGGCCCGAATTTCCATTGCCCAAATGAAGTGGCATCCATAAAATCACCAACGAATAGTTGACCCTCACTGTTGTCGTTTTTCCATCTTCAGTATTAATGTTGCAAATATTTCCTGATGTGATACCATCTTTCACAAACCGTATTAAACAATTTTCAAAATCCTCAGCTTCCTTGGCATCTCTTATTCCTTCTACCAAAAGTGAAATGACGACAATATTATCTTTTGCTATTTTATGCCTAGATAAAATTTGAGTCTCAACTTTAGTCAAATATTTTCCTTCGCCAATCATTTTGTTAAATGGCGTTTGCCCCGTTTTGGAGTTCCAAATCCAATATAATCTATTCCACTGCAAAAATGTGAAACGATTGTTGCACGTGCATATGTCGTAAGCATCTCCTATATGAAAATACAAAAAAAAATGAAATTCACCAATCGATAGAGAGTTTCACAAAATATATAAAGATCGAAATCAAAAAAAGAGTCTTAAAAGAGTAAGAGGAACTTTTCCGCACGGTGGTAATTGCGTATTTTATTAAGCAAGTTCAAAATAATATTTATTCGATTTTTCAAGCCTTTCAAGCGGCGTAAAATAAGTTCGAGACCAAAAAATATGTTGAATTCTTGAGTACTCTCACTGGCTTCTCAGTGTCTCCAATCATTTGCATAACTTTCAATCTTGACTTTTAGTACGTAGAATTGGCTGAACCTTCATATAAATACCTCCTTTCGAACTAATATGATTTCAAATCACATGCCCCTCTGCCAAATCGACAATTTTCAATATTTTTTCAAACTCTCGAAGGTTTTAAGTTCTTAGAGAGTACTCTCACTGGCTTCTCAGTGTCTCCACTCATTTGCATAACTTTCAATCTTGACTTTTAGTACGTAGAATTGGCTGAACCTTCATATAAATACCTCCTTTCGAACTAATATGAAAATTTCTTCTAATTTGTAAAGGGTAATTTCAAACTTTCCAAAAATTATGTGGGGGTAAATATCCGGATCAAAATTTATGACCGGGGGGAGAATTGTCCTTCAAAATCCCTTGTAAATTGGACGATTTTTCTCGTTAAAAACTCTACCAAATCTAAAGAATTTTCCCAAAAGTCCATTCTGTCTAGTGCAAACACCTTCTCGGAAAGAGTAAATTCGTAAAGGGGTAATTGAAATTTCGTCTAATTTTTAAAGGGGTATTGCCAAAATTTGATGCCTCAGAGGGGGTAGTTCCCCCCGTCCACCCCCTGTCCGCCCAGCTATGAGGCCCGGCAAGAAGA
>NW_022202579.1:0-1595 GCF_009176525.2 Contarinia nasturtii | reverse complement strand
AAGTTCAGCCAGCATTTGGCGGTGAAATAAATCTAATCTAATCTAATCAACTTTTTCAACTCCCCTGGGACAAACAACAACAGTCAAACAAGTGGAGATATCTGCAATTTATCATTGTGCTTGCAAAGTTCTGGAAGGCGAAATGGTGGGAAATGTGGCCATTTTCACTGATAGTCTGGGGGCCGTAAAGGAACTTGGGGGTTTCACGGTGGGAAGCGGCCTTGTCATGACCTGATACAATGCACTTCAGACTATTAAGAGGTCATGATATGGCAGACAAGGCGGCCAAAGTAGCTGCTCTTTGCACAATCATTGGACCAGAACCAGTCTTACCACTGGAGTATTCACGAGTAAAGGGAGTCGTGAGTACGTGGCTTAAGACCCGTAGTACACAGAACTGGCAAGGTTCATTTACATGTGGACAGACAAAATTTTTTGTTAAAAATCCAAGCTCAGAACTCACAAGACAGCTTCTGAGGCTCCCAAGGGATGAGCTTAGAACTGCAGTGGGTATTTTAACGGGCCATGCTGGGGTAAATTACCACTTAAGAAACCTTCGCCTGAGAGATGACCCGGACTGCAGACTATGTGGAAGAGAAGAGGAAACCTCGGCTTACCTCATTTTCAGATGTCCAGGGTTAAATGCTCTAAGGGGTAGTTTCGAAGGGTGTATCGACCAGCAGCATGAAGTGCCCAAAATCTTAAGAATAATCGAATTCTTTAAAAAGGCGTGTATATTAAACCCATGCCATAATCAAATCTTTGGATAATGAACTACTTATTGGTGTGTTTTAGACACACAAACGGGCGTCTTGCAATAGGTTAAAAAACCTGAGCAACGAGAAACTATGGATCTTGCTGGATAGCAGACCTAGTATACTCCCCGTATAAATCCAATAATCCAAAATCCATATTCTCCAAATCACGTACATACCAATGCATTAAAACCATTTAAAAAAAGAAATTTCGAATTTTTCAATGCCAATTCAATCAATTATAATTACCATTAGTTAATGTAAATTTTCAATTACCATTTACATTCAAATTGATAAATGAATTGAAATTTATTTCAATTGCGTGAAGTTGCAGAGATTGATGCCTTATGCGGCATTTGTGCATAGCTAATGTCAAAAGTGAGGTTAATATTTGAATGCGCAATTGCGCACATTCAACAATAACGGTTGCTGTGTCAATAAGTCGCAGCAATGAAAAAAGATTCAAATTTTAATTTTTTTAATTTGTATATTAATATTAAATTTTAAATATATATACATTTACATTCAAAATGTTATTATAAATGAATTGACGGTAAAAAATTGAAAACAATCGAGATTAATATGGGAGCCAACTAGAATCTCTGCAACTTCACGCAATTGAAATGAATTTCAATTCATTTCTCAATTTGAATGTAAATGGTAATTGAAAACTCAATTTAATGAATTGAAAAAAATAAATTGAAAATTTCAATTTACATTAACTAATTGTAATTGATTTTCCATGGGGTCAATCACGAAATTCTAGTGCATCTAGTTTTTGATAAGATTTCACTATAGACCAAGAGCCACCGTGCAAATTACTTTTTTTTCTGTGTACGG
>NW_022202578.1:0-5111 GCF_009176525.2 Contarinia nasturtii | reverse complement strand
AGATTCCTTATAAAATTACCTTTCGAATGGTATATAAATTATGGAGTGTCCGGCAGGTTTGATGGCGTTTTACGCTGGCCGTTTGGCCGAAATGTGAAAAATTATGAGAAAAATCGGCTTCCGAATCTCATTGCAAGCAACCTAGTTCTATGATTTTGATGAAACTTTACCAGATGATAGCTCTTGAAGCCCTCTTTCCAACGGTATATAACTTATTAGCCAATCAAACTTGTGAATGTGTTTCCCAGGTGGCCGTTTGAGGCCAAATTATTGAAAATATTGGCAAAATCAATTTTCAAGATGTAATTTATTTTAAAAAAATTGTGGCAAAAAATTCAAAATATGAATGTCGAGTAGTTTGTTTTTCTTAGTAGTACGGTTCCACGTTTCACATTAAGCTCTACGGCCAAAAACTGGCAGTGTATTTTTTAAATAATTTTAGAAATGTCATTTTGAAAATTTAAATTCGTGATTTCAGAGATGAAAAAAGTGTGAAGAATTATTTTCCACCGAAATTTTCAACCAAATTCGACACAATTGCTCTACACAAAAACAAGCCGAGATTCTGGAATCAAGATAATCATTAGCTTACCGAACTAAATGGCAGGATTTTTTAACTTGTAAATATACGAAAAAAATGTGATATTCATTACTTTTTTAAATTAATAGTGATGTCGCTTTGACATTTTTAAATCTTAATTTCAGAGATGAATGATTTCAGAAAATATGAATTTGATTCCAGAATCCGAGTTTAGTTTTCAGACATCAACGTCAGTGATGTTCCCAAACATCAAATGTAGATGGTGTGTTAAAATCGCTATCGCAGACTTATCTACACTTGCACTGACTAATACACATCAAACTAATACATACTAACTGCAATACAAGTAAAATATATTACTTATATTATACGTAAATTTTGAAATACGCTGTACATCTCATTTGATGTTCATAAACATCAAGTTGTATGTGACTAATAAAGTAATTCTGATTTGTACATAACCTGAATGAATGAATATATTTTAAATGTATTGCAATATGTATTGTATTAGTGTTTGTCAGTGCAAGTGTAGACAAGTGTGCGATTTTAACACACCATCTACATTTGAATCAAATCATACATGGGCACGGAAAAAATTTAAGGGGGGGGAGGTGGGTCCATCGGCCACAAACTTGAAAAGCAAAAAAAAAGAAAAGGTCTTCACTTTTTTCGTTTTGGTAGCTCGGACGATTTAAAGGGGGGTTATCCGGGCTTACAACCCCCCCCCCCCTGTGCCCATGTATGAATCAAATGATTTGATGTTTGGGAACATCACTGACGTTGATGTCTGAAAACTAAACTCGGATTCTGTAATCAAATTCTTTAAATCCTAAGATTATAACATTCATCTCTGAAATTAAGATTTAAAAATGTCAAAGCGACATCACTATTAATTTAAAAAAAGTAATGAATATCAAATTTTCTTCGTATATTTACAAGTTAAAAAATCCTGCCATTTAGTTCGGTAAGCTAATGATTATCTTGATTCCACAATCTCGGCTTCTTTTGTGCAGAGCAATTGTGTCGAATTTGGTTGAAAATTTCGGTGGAAAATAATTCTTCACACTTTTTTCATCTCTGAAATCACGAATTTAAATTGTCAAAATGACATTTCTAAAATTATTTAAAAAATAAATATTAAAATGTTTTATTAACATCACATTGGTTTTTTAGTTTATACAGATGCTACAAATAATGTAAAATGTCAAAACACACACGCTTGTACGTAGCTGTCAAAATAAGCTACAAGAAACACATTTTTATTGCAGCTCTGCTGTTGCTACAATAATTTTCGGAAAAACCGCCTCCACTTTTTCTGTGAGTAGGGTGGATGAATTTTTCTCGATTTGGCTCTACAGCCCAGAGTAGTTGTATAAGCATGAGCTGATTCCAAAACAGCCATTCTTTGATGTGGTTATATGTCATATAGGGTGGCGACTTGAACGAGAGTGAAGATAACTTTTTCAAAAAATCAAAAAAAAAATGTATTATACGCTCAAATTAATCTTATTTCATCAATTAAGACGAATTAAGTCTTTATAATCCTTCAGAGGGCCAAATTATACAAATTTACTAATTCAGTTAAAATCTTCAAAAATCGTTAAAACCCAGAAAAATTAAAGAATTTCCATAGTCAACAAATTCGAATTTTTAGTAACGACCATAGCAATGGCTATCATAGCATGATAGGGCCGTGTCTACCGATCACTGAGCTATGCTTATTACTGAGCTGGGGTCTGCAAGTCTAAGTTTTTTAATTTAAAACCCGGTATTCACCGGTTGAAATAAAATTGTCAGTTTACTATAACATATAGCAGTGCGTCTGCATGTGTTTGTGTCACTTTTGGGCCTTACAATCATTTGCAATCATTCCTTGTTTTACGTTATTGGAAGAAAGTTGAAACTGAAAATAGCTCCGGGTAATTAGAATTGATTTTGTTTTTTTTTTGTTCAATTTACAAACACAGTTAATATTTTTAAAAGGTTGTTTCAGTGTATATACCACCACGATCAAGAAGTTTCAATTCGTTTTAACCCTTAAGTCATTAAGACCGTCTGCAGAAGGTCATCAGTAAAATACGATTTTCTCTCAAATCAAAATATTTATTCGCTCTAACCGCCAAATTTATTTGAAGTCATTGAAATTCCCTATCGAACGAGACCATTTTGAACGCACTCGGTTAAATAGTTTGATAGATACAGCACTGACAGTCGAAAAGTTTGTGAAAATTATTTGTGAATTTGGTCCCGATAAAAATTGAAAAAAAAAAAAAATACTTTCCAATAGCTCAATCGACTCGGGAATTTTTTTGGTAAGTTGTTTGATGATCTACTTTGATAATTCATCCCTATTCGATTGTGACAAAAAAAATTAAAAGTGAAATAAATCGACTTTTGTGAAGACCGTCTACAGACGGTCGTAGTGACTTGAGCCAAAAAATTTCCCCCATTGTTATTTCACCTTCTTTGTGCTATTCTTCTTTTATGTGGTACCTTTGTTATGTCTTGTTTTTACCTTTTTTACCTGTTTAGAAAATGTCATGACGAAGCCAAAGAATCGATAATCAGACAAAGTTCAATTTGTCTTCCATGAGTGATGAACAGATTGAAGATCTAATGAATTCAATTGAAACTGATGATGAATTCGTAGGTGATTTTGATGATAGCATAGAAGATCCGGATTATCAATTGGAAGAATCAGATTATGTTTGTGATGCTCTCACACCTGAAGATGATGTTATGATAAGCGATTGTTTGCAAGTAATCGATTCCTCAACGTTTCTGAATGCCGTTTCTTTGTCGATAAATTTGGGGGAAATTTCTTTGTCATCAGATGAAAAATCAAACGAGCGCACATGGGCGGAGTTGACTTGATGGATTCTTATATGGGTCGCAATGGACTCCAAATCAAAACGTAAGATATGGCAACCAGAATCGTTGACTTTCGTACAATTCTTTCCTTAAATGCTAATTTTTCTCTTTTTTTTCATAAGTTCCTTAAAAATATTCACATATGTTTTAATTAAGTCACACAACAAAGGCTTAAATATCTAAAAGAAAAACGTGAAACTCTTTTCTTGTTCTTGTAAATTGGAGTGAATGTTTATACTCAGACTATACTGTCTTTACTAATGACATAGAAGGTAATAGTGTCCATGTATTCTCTGTCTTTCTCTTTGATGATTTTAAATATAATGTAAATTGAAAATATTATGAAATGAATGATTAAAATTAGTATTACAATTTTCAAAAATGTTAAATATTAGACTGGCCCCCAAAACACAAAAGTTGAAATTTTTTCGCTCTTACTTCGGAATACTTTTCCATGTGTAAAGTTTCATGCCGATAGCTCAACGCTAGATGGTGCCGCAAGAGCTCGGTAGGTCATTATGTGAATTTATTGAAAAATGACGTTTTTAGTTAAAATAAAAATATCTTCGCACAACCGCATCGACTAAAAATTGATGGTAGTCGTCATTTTCCATCAATCACTTGCCACTGGTGAAGTTTCAAACAATTTCAATGAAAATAAAACACATTTTCATTCAAAATTTTCATTTTTTTGACCAAAAATTCCAATTTCATCACCAAAAATGAAGGTTTTGTACCAAAAGTACAACAGACCTCCACAAATTAATCTCATTTGAAGTTAGAATACTTTCAGAACAAAACCAATGTGATTCCACTTTGGTATACACCCATTTGAACGCATCGTATAGCTGGAACACTGTCATTTGCATAGCAAATTGTGAGCAATGAACGTGGGGCCAAAATATGAATATGAAACATGATTTATCCGAACTATAATTCACTTCTTAACCTATTTCAATGACTGAATTCGATCAATTTTGACAATATAAACAATATCAATGCTATTGGAAAGCGTTCTGGCCTGATTTGCGCATTGCTATACTGGCCGAGGTGAATGTTTTCAACTCGAAATATAATATGGATCATTTTATGAAGAACCAAAAGTGAGATTCAATTGGTTTAATATCATAAATGTTATACTGAAATCGATGGAATATCATGAAATTTCATGAAATATCACATCTAGAGCCGTTTAAGTGTTATCAAGTTATCAAAATTTGGAAAGGATCGAGTACTATCTGTCAAAATATTTCCCCCTATGCCAAGCGAAATTAATTCGATATACGGCGCTGATGTAAATGTCACTCTGTCATTTCACAATAATACTTTTTTTGGCTTGACAATAATGATCTCTTCATTTAAAATGCATACACATTCATAATTATTGAATCGTTGAAAAAAAACATGTCATAAAATATTTTTCTAACATTTTTCATTAAAAGGGGTATATTGTGTTCGTATGTTCGCTGGTATAGTGTGTAACCGTTGTACCGGCAATAGCGTCAACGGCAGCACATACGAAGCGAAAGGGGAATATGTATCGTGCATCTGTATCGTGCATCCGTTTCTTATGCGTTAGCCGCACGAGCTCAACATTTCTCAGCTCTCAGCTATATGCTGAATGCTGAGCAGCAGCAAATCAGGATACTCTGATAAATCATACATTTTATCATAAATTACAGCAGCACATTTTATAAAT
>NW_022202562.1:0-1019 GCF_009176525.2 Contarinia nasturtii | reverse complement strand
GCCGAGCGTCAGCGCGTGGCCATCGCGGATTACGAGGACTTGGGCGGCGGCGGTCTGCGGATCGCGGCGCTGTTCGACGGGCCTCTCGAGTACGAAATCGGCGAGTTCGGTTTCTATCTGGCGACCGGGACGCTGCTCGCGGTGTTCTCGCAGGCGGGTGTGCTGCAGACCTACAAGTCTGCGCAGGCCAGGGTGCTGCAGCGGTTCACGCTCGACATTTCGGCGCTGCCGACTGACAGCATCACGGTGGTGATCGGCTCGGAAAATCTCAACGTGCTGTTGACCGAGGAGATCGCGCAGCTCGCGACGGCCAGCGTCGACAACATGGCTCGCCACCTCGGCGTGCTGTTCCGGGTCATGGTCCTGGAAGCCAAGTAAGGGGGCGCGATGAACGGGCCAGACTTCACGATTGTAGAGGGGACGACCTTCGGTTTCGGCATCACCTGGGAAGATAGCGGTACGCCTCGGGAAGCAATCGATATCGCTGGCTGCGCGGCAGTGTTTCGGATCTGCCCGGCATCCAGTAGCCAGACCCTTGCCGAATGCACTACCGAAGACGGCGGGATCACTATCGGACAGCTCAAAGGTCATCTGACGGTCAATCTTGCGCCGGAGAAAACAGCAGGCACCAGTGGCGCGCTCTGGACGGGCGCGCGCTACGAACTGCGTGTCATGTACCCGAGCGGCGACGTTTACAGCCTCGTGCGAGGCCAGGCGCGGCTGATCCCGGCGGTGATCGAATGAGCGGCGCGCCGACGGTCACGATCACTAGGGGCGTCGAGCGGATCGTCACTCTCAAGCAGGGCGCGAGCGTCGTCGAGATCCGCCAAGCGCTCGCCCCCCGACTGAGCGTCGTTTCGCTGGGTGTGCAGGGGCCTGTCGGCGTGCTGGCAGAAAACGTCCTGCAGCGAACTCTGCAGGCCGAGCAGGACGCGAGTAAGGCGCTGGCTCTGGCTCAGAGCGCCGACACCACAGTCACAAATTTGCTCAGGGATCTGCAGGGCGCATTCACTTATCAC
>NW_022202558.1:0-3029 GCF_009176525.2 Contarinia nasturtii | reverse complement strand
TTTGTGATGTTCCCCATTCATCTTCCATTTTCACCACTGAATGGCCAAGTTTCTTGACGCTCACCAAAAATTTCCGAGATCCTGGACATCTTTTCCGTCTCTTCAAACCAAATGGACGATTGGGTGGCATCTCCGATGCACCAAATATAATTATTGACGGCTCGTTGTTGGTCACTGTCACGGCGATGTTATCATTTACTTGGTTCGACTCCATGTAATTATCAAAATCCAGTCGTGAATATTTGCGCGTAGCATATGCTGACATTCCTTTTCGTAGCATTTTGATGCGATACTCAATGTACCATTTCCATGTTGAATTACGCGGTGATGGTGGACCGAATGGGTATGTCTTCAGATGATCCTTTTCTTCGATATCAAACCATCCAGCCAATTTTTTCGCCTCTTTTTCTCTTCGTTTCTGCCGAGTTTCCCAGTAGAATCGCGTGTTTGGTATTGTGATGTTTTCCTTCAAAATTCAAAATCATAAAAACAATTAGTTTCGATTCAAACCCATTTAAAGTTAATTTCAAAATATCTCACCTCAACGGCCGGTTTATCAGGTGTTTTCCGGATGTTGCGACGCGTTATAGCCAACCACGTTTTTTCATTCGGATCGATGCCAATAACGTATTTCTTGCCTACAAGATTGTCCGCCTGTAAATGCACATTTTCGTTGCACGCCTGCTCTGGTTTGGTGTACAGTGCCGATACGGAAACACTATTGGTCACGATTTGATGATGGAATTGTTTAGATTGTTTGCCCAATTGCTTGATTTTATCGACGTCGAACAACAAATTCCATAGTCCATCTCGATCATGATCTCTGTAGTATTTTTCGCTGATTTTTTTTCGCCGGTTGGTCCACGGATTTACTGGTCTGGGCACCACTTTTGGCACGCTTGACAATCGTCTATACACGTCTCTTATATCCAATCGCACGCTCTTCAAATGATAATCGCATAACGGTACAAGAGCAAAACTGTTTATTTTCCGTGGGCGATTGTTTGTTGGCTGTTGAAAGTTCGGATTGTCACGGAATATTTCGTGAATGGTATTCCATTGTGCGGCATCACTGTGATAATCTGCTATTTGACGTTGCATTTTTCCGAACAACCACAACGATTCAAACCAATGATCCTCTACAAAAAATTTCATGCATTGTTGGCGTCGCCATCCAATTGCGACCAGATCATCCAATAAAATGTTGGCCTTTTCTATTCTTTCCACATTACCATTCGTCAAGTCGTTGGATCGATATGCTAACATTTTGGCATTTCTGATGTCGATGCCATCAAATCTCGGACCATTGGTGTTGTGATTGTAATACCGCATCGCATTCGAAAGAATGACTCAAGTCGATCTTCACACCAAGTGGTGAGATTGGTTTTCGTATTTTTGATGTGCTGTCTGACAAAATAAATGAAACCATTCTCCAACTTTTCATTGCTCGGCCATTCGAACTGTTCATCACTGAAGTTTTCGACCATGAACCGAAACTCTGGCGGTATGGGATAATCAGTATTATTATCGTAAACGTTTTTGGCCAATACCGCATTGAAGCAATCGAAGAAGAACTTCCAACGATCCCATCGCAAAAAAAAACTGACGATCTTCATTATCGAGTGCTTCATTCACCTTGAATAAAATCAAAAGTGAAGCCAATGAGGCAACTTCCGTCATTTGTAGACTGCGCTCAAACAATATTTGAGTCACAACTGCTGCATTCTCGGGTCGAAGTATTGTTTGCAAGCCACATTTTATTGCAACGAAATTTTCTTCTTCTCTTTCGTCATCGTATACCGGCGAATCGTTGTTATCTCTTTTTCTTTTCATTCTCGAAGAACTGATACAAATAAACGAAAATAAAAAAATACACACAAATTTAGAAAAAAATGCACCAAATATAGCATAGATCACAAACACAATAAGATAAAAACACTTCTATCACAAATCAAATGAAACAGTAATGAAGAACGCATTATAAATATCACGTCTTACCTCAACAAAGTGACTCTGTATTCTGAATCGAATGATGAAATTTATTTCTCACTCACATCTAATTCTCAAGAAATCCTCTTAAAAACAAAACAAAGTTTTATTGTAAACAAAATCGGTTGGTGTGATTGTAGTTTCAAACTGATGGAAGTTGTTTATACTAACAATACTGTCACACGATGCGAGCACATTTTTAATACATATAAATGAATATCGTTGGATTTGGTCTGACACATATACACCGCGCCAATCGAAAAATGTCAGAAAGATGTCAGTTGCATTTCGAAAATTCAAAATAATAATTCCACAAATAAAGAAAATTAAATGCAATAAATGACGTATAAAAGAGTTCTTCTGCAGAGTTTTATTTATTTCTTTCCGAATAAATTGTTTATTTGAGAGTAAGATTAAGATTTTCAATTTAAAACTTAATGTATTGGGTTGTGTTCACATTATGTTTTCAAATGAAATATTATTGGAAGTGAAAGAAACAAGTGGATCCATTCCATTGGAATTCGTAGGAACTATGCATATAATCTCCGTTCCATTTGACACGAAAATGACCACCAGAATGGGCCAAAACGTTACATTTTTCGACGTTAGAATGTACTAAAAACATTACAAATTTGTTTTCTGGGTAGCACTTTTACTTTTCCGCACACACCTAGTGTGAAAGGGGAAAGTATTGCAATAGGTCAAAATTTACGAAACTTCAAAAACATGTTTTCTGGACGTTTCTGAGGTCAGAGAACCCGAATCAGGCCGTTTTGAGCATGGTTGTTGTGGGTAGCTTCCACGTCGTACGTCGTACGTTGTCCGCCGTACGCAAAATTTGTCCATCGATTTTCTCACCACCCAGAAAAGTTATTTGAAATCTGACTTCACGGGATGATTGGGGGTCCCCAGGAATAGAAATCATCAGATTTTGAGCGACTTTGGTTGATGGAAAAAAATTCCATGCCTGGAGTGATACCTATGAAAAAGAGTCCAATTTTCGTCCAAAAGTCATACTTAATGTAGACTTAAACACTCAA
>NW_022202557.1:0-1545 GCF_009176525.2 Contarinia nasturtii | reverse complement strand
ATTTTATATTCACAGAATCAAAAGCCTTTGCGATGTCCAAATATATGTCTGTTTGATGTCCCTTTCCCATGTTGATTATCGTATTCGATGTAAATTCTGTCAAATTCGTTATCGTTATTTATTTGGTATTTCATCAGGACCACTGACTAAATCATCCGGAAGCATGTCAATTTGTTGTCCAACAAGCTCCCCAGTTATTTCAATCGGTGATATTTCTGCACAAATGTCGCGAATATTTTCAATCTCCGAGTTGTCATATCGTAGATCTCCCATCAAAGAGTTGTAGGGTGAGGCAAAGTGCTTTGCAAAGAAACCAGCGATTGTAGACTGGACATCTGCCCTCATATCCATATAAGACATCTCATGCGGCAGATCATCACTTTTCCCTTTTATGTTATTCACATGTCTGAAAAACTTCTTTGGATCATCGTCTATCAGATTCTCCATCCCAATTCTGTAATCCTTGAGTGCTGACCGTGAACTGCGTTTATATTCTCTTCTTAATTGTTTAAAATTTTCTACTGATTCAATTGTGTTGACCTTATTTTTAATCTGATGAGCTTTTCTGACTTTGGTTTTCAACTCGATTAGTGGCTTGTTAAACCAAATCGGTTGCTTCCTGATGATTTTTGTTTTTAGCTGGACATGAGTTTCGATTGTTGACTTTACAATTGTATAGAAATTGTCTAGTTTTAATTCTAATGAATTTTTATCGAATTCTTTATTCCAGTCAACATCAAGGAGTGACTCATTTATTAGTTTATAGTCAGCATTTATGTAGTCTCTATATGTTTGCTTAGTTTCAACAGTTTTGATGACGGGTTCATTATATCGAATATTGATTGCATTGTGGTGCTTCTCAAAATTTAACAAATGATAATCACTCATGTAACACTGGAACAGCTCAACATCATTTGTCCAGATCAAGTCGAGCATACGACCATTTTGGTTGTAGCACTTGTTTATCTGGAGGAGACCAAGATCATAGCAAGTATCCAGCACTATCTTCTCTTTTTCACTGGCTGCATTGATCGCTATTGCTATGTCAGGGTCCTCATCTTCGTCAACAAACCAAACCAATTTGGGTAGATTGAAGTCGCCGGAAACTACTAAAACATCATTTATACTTAACTTCGATGCGATTTCTCTCAAGGCATTCATGTTGTTTTCGTATACCTTGAGTGTTGAATCTGGTCAAATATATAATTCTACCAAATAGATGTTCCTTTTGTGGCCAACTACCTTCACTCAAATCTGTTCCGCACCGAACTGGCCACCCGTTCCGATGCTGATCGACTTCAATTTGTTGTCAACAGCAATCAAGACTCCTCCTCCATTCTCCTTGCGATGAACTTGGTCTTTCTCGGTGTTTGGTGACCGATCACAACGATATACATCGTAGATCTGCGGAAACAAGTCTGTTGAATTGATGGCGCTATTCAGATGAGTCTCCCGCAGCATGTAAATTGGTGAATGTTGTACAAGAACTTCCGCCACATAAAGCGGGTCGACCTTTATGTGTTTGTATATATTGGTACCGCTGTG
>NW_022202555.1:0-3585 GCF_009176525.2 Contarinia nasturtii | reverse complement strand
ATCGCATGGCGATCCATTGCTAATATTCCGTGCACAAATTTGAAGAAATGTCCTTGTTTCGGCATCAAATCACAAAAAACCATATTGGAAGCATCTAGCTCATACGTTGATCGTCACATAAGTCCATAAACAGAAATAGTTTCTGGCGTTTCCTATTGATCAGATATATCAAATACACAACATAAAGTTACTTCAAAAGAGAAATGAAATCTAGGGGTTTGCATGTATTTTTATTGGATGATATTTGCGTATTATCGTTGCGTATTGGCATATCTGTAAAATATCGTTAATATTCTGGTATTTTTTGATAATTAATTGTTCTGGAAGTGGGTTTTGGTGGATCCTCAGGATCATCAGAACCGCTCCCAGTTCTGGAAGTGGGTTTTGGTGGATCCTCTGGATGGACCAGACCATGGTTTGACAATGCCCTGACCCATCCTGAGTGTCCACTTCCAAACCTGGGAGCGGTTCTGATGATCCTGAGGATCCACCAAAGCCCACTTCCAGAACAAAGACACTTTGCATATCAGCGAATATCGGTGGATTTTTGGCACAAAATAGTGAAATCGGTAAAGATTTGCATGATTTGTAAAAATTTGTATTATTTGTTATACTGTGGTTTATTCGTCGAATTCGTGAAAGAAAATCTTACATGAAAACCCCTAAATTGAAATATGGTTTGAAAAAAAAAAATGATATGTCTTACGCGTTTGCCCGAAATCCATTGGAATTCATAATAACGAATGAAGTGAACGAACAATTTTGACAATTTCAATGCTTCTTTTTTGAGCTGCTCAAATGCTAATTGGATCTCTTTGGCAGGTAACAATGGCAGCAATAGCATCTTGTAGTATATCTTCTGCCCTTCCTTGTTTGTTTGTAAAAACTGACGCAAAGAAGTACATTTTTCAATAAAGAGTTTGCATGATTGTGTGAAATGATAATGACTCAAAGTTAAGTTCGTTTGAGGTAGAACAGATTTAAGTGCATCTCGCAATCCAATCTCTAAGGCGCATACGAATGTAGAACAGTCCAATGCAAATATTTCTCGGTGAATATAATCGATCGCAGCTTTATAAGCCTTCTGCTTTTTGCTGCTCAACAGAATATATGCAAATGGAATAATCTAAAAAGAAATCATAATGTCAAATGAAAAAAAAATCTGAAACTGGCGTCTTCAGGCAAATACGACTGACTTCTACACTTTTATTTACATTTGACGTTGCAATTATGTGTAAGGTTTGCTTTCGAACTTATTTAATAAAAAAAAAATCTGAATGTAAAATAGACACATTATCACTTACCTTTCCAAGCAAATCAACTGACATTGTCACGATTTGATTGAATACAAAGAATGGGTACATTCCAAATATGCTAATGTAATAACGACGCTCATCCACAATGCCATATTTCGGAATTTCACTAACGACATCATCAGATACAAAAATACAATAAGACGTGCCATCAACTTTGGCGGCATGCTTGAAAAACAATGTCCGCTCTGATTCCACATCACGACTGGTTAGACCAAATTCTTCTCGAATGAGGCTGCTTTCAAAAACATCGACGATCTCTTCAACTGTTTCTGGTGACTTTGGAAGTGCTTTTCCTCGTATCTTCAACAAATTGCGTTCCATTGACTTAAACACTAATCCAAGGTGTTCTTTTCTGTCCATTTATTAGGAAAGAAATGTTGATATTAAATAAATCGAATATATAAAAAGTAGAGAATGATTTAATTCAATGAATGATAATGAAATACAATGCAACGGACCCAGCAACATGACGATCGAAAACTTCTCGAACTGTTTCAACTTGATTTTTTCCGATTTTTTGGACAACTGCACAATCCTTCTTGATTTGATCCATGAGTACCAGTTTGTCTTTTTCAATGCTTTGATTTTCGTGACTGTGACCTTCATATGTACTTGAAAAGTAGCATATTCCATTTGATTCAAGTCGCACCCGAGCTTTGCACAGTCGGCATTTGTAATGGTTGGTGCCATTTTTACTTGTATCATTTTTACTATACAATTGCTTTTCATTTTCGGTATAAAGTAGAAATTGACCTTCACGTGCTGGGATAAGGAGGAATGGTGTTGGAGTATTACGCAATGCTGTTAGTTTTGTATTTTCGCCAGTGTTGAGATGCTCCAATTGAATGTCGTCGACTGGCTCATCCAAATTTTCGGCAGTCACCGATTCATCGAGTTTGTTGGAATTTTGTGTTAGTATGTTGATGTTTTGCGGGGCCACTTCTAAAGAGGGACCAGCTAAAGGCGAATTCAAGAGCGGCGAATATTCAAACATCGGATTTTCAAAGGGAGTGTAATCATTGAGTGAGCATTGAGCAATCAGTCCCTGACAATTGCCAATCCTGTGAAGATGTAGTAAATTCATTTTGTGACCGATCGCCTGAATGAGTATTACCAAAAAACGAATTGTCCAGCGAATCGTGAGACATTTCAATTTGCAAATATTGAGTAGGGAAGATCGAAATGTCATCGTCAAAATCCAATTCCGCATCCAAATTTTCTGAATTCCGTTTGTGAATCCCTTGACTGTCAATATCATTTGCATCACCGATGGCATTTGGCATTTCTTTGGCAGTTCCTCGCGATTCATCTGAATTTGGAGACAATGACTTTTCACTGTTGTTCTTGCCTTTTTGCGTGATTTTGTCTTCAGTAGCAACTGAAATTTCGCCAGTACTACTTTCAATTTGGTCGAGATGTTTTGAGTATTCAGCCGACTTTATTATTCCGGTTCCCGCATGACGCCGTTCTTATATCGATATTATTTAAAAAATCAATGTTTTCATTTAACAATTACATTCAAGCTAGGGGGAAAGAACAAAATTTATTGAATTTTTATTTGGGATTATTGCACGAGTATTAACATCTATTTACCGTATTGAACGATATTTACCGTATTGAACGATATTTACAAATATTGAACAATATTTACAAATATTGAACGATATTTACAAATATTGTTGAGACGTAAATACTTGTCAATACGTGTAAATACTTGTCAATACTGGAAATGAATGTAAATACCGGTAAATACGCGTAAATAAAAATTTCGTTTGTCAAACCTAATGTCAAACTGTCTTATCGACTGAATTATTCATACAAAAAACTCTAAAAAGTATACTTTTTGTAAATAAAAAATAAAAATAAAAATTTTTTTTAATGTTTTCTAGCGGAAATTAATTTTCTTTTTAATTTTGCTGGGATTTGTGCGGTGATTATTCGCTGATTATTAAATCAAAAATAAATAAAGAGGCTTACGTACGCAAGCTGACTTTTCCGCATGGAACCGAAATTTTGGGAATAAACAGAAATTATGTTCTATGTATGGTTGCAGTAACTTAAATTACCGTGAAAACTTGTGAATATTTTTTTCTTATCAAAGTAAATAATCACACCAAGTTTAAAGCAATTTCAATCAAAAAAATTGCCTGTTCAAAGATTCACATCATAACGGTACCACAAAGGCAGGTCTTTCATACAAAAATGAAATTTTTTGTGGATTTTTGTATGAAAAGTCTGTGAAAAATTGATTGCATCTTAAAACTAACAT
>NW_022202554.1:0-4713 GCF_009176525.2 Contarinia nasturtii | reverse complement strand
ATTTGCCCCCCGCTGCAAACTGCGATTTGCCGAATAATCATAATTAACAATTCTTGATTACATAAAATCGATTTGTATAGACTAAACAATTTAATCTATATTTATATTAGTCAATGTTCATTCATTGCATTCAGTGTCGAGCAGAATACATTCATTTTTATTATTCATTATTCTTGCTACCAGCAAACGGAATTGAGTGAATTCGTTCAACTTTTAGCTACTTGAACTGTTACTAATAATTCATATAATATTCCAGTGTAGTGTGTATTTCAAAATGTATATAAAACAATTTCTTTTGATTTTGTCGTCTGTTACGTTATTGATACAGTGCGAAAAAAACGACGACTGCAATTTTGTGGTGAACGAAATCAATACAGCAACTCCAGGAGTTTTAAAAGGAAATGATTTTATAGAATTAAGAATGATTTGCTCGTATGAAAGAAAGTTTACTTCGTTACAAGGCTACAAAGTGATTGGTATTTCAGTGGGTGATGGTAAAAAAACTCAAGAAATTGACCTCATAGCAAATTTATGGAACGAGAAATTGACAAGTGATTACTTTACGATTGGTGCTGAAAATATACCGAACGCGGATTTTCAACCAAAAAGCCCATTCCTTTCATATTCGAATAAATTTACTGGGGGCTCAAAAACAGTACATAGTTTTCTCAACAAAGGCGACGCTAATTTACACGCAATTGCAGTAATATATAAAAAAGGATATGCTTTTCCAGAATTCGTTTTAAGTCAAAAGAAGCCCAAAATACCGATCAACGAAAAAATCCAGGAGTTGATAAAATCAAATTTGGT
Organism: Contarinia nasturtii; assembly: GCF_009176525.2. Lineage (NCBI taxonomy): Eukaryota > Metazoa > Arthropoda > Insecta > Diptera > Cecidomyiidae > Contarinia > Contarinia nasturtii. The sequence continues at coordinate 3,903 of NW_022202554.1, read as the reverse complement.
TGATTTAGTTGTATATGGAAGAAGAGCCCCGTATGATAATTGTGAGATCTTCACGTATCTTTTCAACGGTTATTTGAATAAACACTATGTGCTTAGAGAATTCGACAACAAAAAAGGAGCCGGAAAAGATAGAACACTGAACAGATGTTCTCTGGACGGAATGCCATTCTCTCCAGATAAATTCAAGTTGGGTTCACCTTCACCTGGAGGTGAAAATGATTGTAAAGGGGTACACTTTATGTTAGAAGAGCATATCTTGCAATTATCCAACCCGATATTGGATGAAACTTGTGATACAAACAACGACGATGTCATCAATTCAATTTTGGAAGAAACAAATTTCCCACACTGTACTTCATCTGTTGATGCAGCTTTATATGAACGCATAACCGAAGATGAAATTGAATCAATAATTTCAAAGGAAGAAACTGCAACTGAAACCAGCTGCTCTGTCTTTAACTTAGGGGCAAACAGTGGAAATATTGCGGCGAACAATATGAGAAAAAGAAAATTAAGCATGGAAAACAACGAAGAAGAATGGAAAACAACGAAATACTTTAAGTGAGTGTTTGTTTTTTTACATTATTTTTTCATATGTATTAAAACCTCATAATTTATGTCAATTGTGTTAGGAGTATTGCTATAACAAAAAATATGAATACAAATTTTAAATTGAAATACATATTTCTATTACAGGGACAGTTGGATTAAAACCATCGCTAAGTATCAAAGCGATCTTTTACCGATTAAGACGATAGAAAAGCACCAGAATTGGTTCGAATACCTGGAAAATGAAAAGGAGCCAAGAGAATCTCACTTCAGATGCCGCTTATGCTTTAAGTATTTTGATAATATGAAATTTTCAAAAAGTTCAAAATCTGTATATGCAACAGAAGAAGGCCTGCTAAAGCCTACAAAAAGAAAGAATCAAGACTCTATGTACGATCACGCAAAATCTATAATACATGTAAACATTATCGCAAACCTACAAGAACAATCAGTTGCTAAAAAACACAGTTCAGACTATTTTCCAGTTGAAAGTCCAAACAGTAATTTCTTGCCTGACGATAAATTCTTGCTCATAACAGCTAAAATGTTTCGAACGGTCTTTTTTATCAATAAATTTAGTTTACCGTTTTCAGACCATGAAAAACTCGTACATTTACAAAAATTGAATGGTATACAATTAGGTTTTCATCATTATGACAGAGCAGGGTGCCTTTCTATGACATTAGAATTAAGCAAGTATTTCCATGAAATTTTGATAAATAATTTAATAGAAAAACGTAATCCAATTTCCCTTATCATAGATGACACAACGGATATGTCGAATAAACATTTTAAAATCGTTTATTTTCAAACTATTGAAGATGATTATCCGGTGATCTATTTTTATAGATTAATTGAAACTAACTCAGAATCGGGAATTTCGGGCTTCGAGATTTTACGTGATACTTTTATGTCTGAAAAAAGAGTCGAATTTCATGATTACATTCAACAAAATTTGATTGGTTTTGCCTCTGATGGGGCACCATCGAATGTTGGTCGATTAACTGGCACTATAAAATATCTCAAAGATTGGGCGAAAAGCCCCATATTCGCCATTCATTGTTTAGCCCATAGACTGGAACTTGCTGTACAGCATGCCTTCGAATCATTGACAAATATTGAGAACATGAATAAACTTAGTTATTACTTGGATGAAACTTTACGAAAAACGTATTCTTTTTACAATGGTCACGGTTTCAAAAGAAAAAATCATTTAAAAACAACATGTGAGGCCCAAAATGCTACGTTTTATTCTCTTAGCGATATTATTGCAATCCGCTGGGTGGCCTCCGATTTTAAATGTATGAAATCCGTTCACAGCATGTGGAAATCTTTAGTTGCAGATTTACACATGTACGAAAATGACAATGCATTTGATTCTAAAACTAAAATCTCAGCAAATAAAATTAGAACCAAACTCATAGGGAAAAATTTCTTAGCAATGTTCTATTTTATATTTGATATAATAAGCGAATTATCCGTCATTTCTCAAAATATGCAAAGACGAGAAGGTCTTGTTGTTAATATTCAATCATTCAAGAATAGCTTTGATAGCATGTTGAATTATTTGAAAATTCAAAATGGCAAATTTTTAGATTTATTTTTAAATGAAGCCAAATGCGATGGTGAACCATGCAAAACAATCGAAAAATACCTAACATCCAATACAATTTTGTTTCACGGCGTAAATTTAAGAGACGACAAAGAAGATATCCCCGAATTGACTGTATACAGAACCTCTCTTTTCAATGCTCTTTTGCACCAATTCAAATCATATTTTCCAGATGGTCATTTGGACAGTTTTAATGTATTTGATCCGAAAAATTTTCCCGAAACAAACAATTACGTTTCTATAAGAACATATGGAGTGTTAAAAATTAAAGATTTGAATATTTATTTCAAAATTTGCACAGAAGAAACTATCATTGATGAATGGCAATCTGTTTTCGCAGACATTTTGGCCAGCTCGAATTATTGTATCATGAAAAGTAGAAAAACTAGTATTTCGGCTTTTTGGTCTCAATCGTTGAAATGGGCCGATGTTTCATGGAAACCTTGTATTAAACGGCTTTTATACACTGTCCTTTCGATTCCTATAAGTAGCGCGGAGGCTGAACGCGGATTCTCTTCTTTGAAGTATATACGTGATGATCGTCGTAATCGGTTGACACCGCAAAATTTAGATGCGATCATGCGTATCAAACTTAACGGCCCGGATAATTTTGAAGATTTTTTGGCCGAAAAGTATGCGAAGAAATGGGTTGACGACGGACATTTGCCAACCGATAGCAAAATGAAAATACGAAAGGAAAAAGTTGAACACGAAAATGTACCTTCACTTCTTAAGAGTTCACTTTTTTGATCAATGCAAAGTAGCCATTCATTTATTCTTTGAAAAGAACAACCAAATGTAAAATTTAATGAAGTAAATATAATAAAAAATGCATTGTAAATTGAACGAAAATCATAAGTTCGATCGAATTAAAATTTAAGTATACAAACTATAGATGTTTGTTTAGTATGTTACACATTTGTTTAGTCTATAAAGTCGACGATATCAAATTTTGCCATTGCCAAAATGATAAAAATATGAAATTGTCAATGTAAAATGAAATTTAGTGAATTAAAAAAATGCAATGCAATGCAATTGAACGGAAATCAAAAGTTCGATCGAATTAAAATTTAATTATACAAGCTATAAATGTACACATTTGTTTAGTCTAGGAAGTCGATGATGCCAAATTTAATAAAAATATAAAGTTGTCAATGTTTATGTGTCCAGTTTATTTATTCATATTTCAGTATTTCAACATACAAACTTATTCATTTCGATCATTTATGGTTGAATCTTAAAAGAAATAACAAGTATTGAACAAACTCAAACGGAAACATAAAAATGGGCGAATGTCAGAGCAGTTGTGCTAGCAGTGCATCCACAGCAGAAGCAAACATTTCAAAAAACGGCACAATAACTTTACGAAAAGAGGAAGGTCCCAAAAAGTTCAGCCTCAATGCGAAAGTCGATGGATTTAAGGTAATTGGAATTAAAAAATGACATCTATCGATCTAAAATATTTACTATTTGCCTTTTTAGATGTTGAGAAAAAGATCGGATTCGTAAATTCATCATTTCACAGTTCACAACAGTTGAATCGTATTTCATATATATTCTTAAAAATAAACTGGTTTTGAAGAATACACGAAAAAAAATTTGAGCTGTTTTTTTGGTTAACCTCCACCCCCGGCCAATTACCATTTGCCCCCCCCCTGCAAAAAAAGTCTCCCCATCTATGTGTTTAGAGCACACGTATAAACATCGAACGAAAAACCAGCAATAAATTGTGTACTTTTGAT
>NW_022202552.1:0-1146 GCF_009176525.2 Contarinia nasturtii | reverse complement strand
AATGTGTATGCTTATAAACTTTTTTGTGATGTCAAACTTGATGACTTCATTTCATGAAAAAATCACAGCGGACGGCAGTTCGCGCGAGTGACGAAACCACATTAGTGTGTTGAAAAGTCGAACTCGCTATATATACACGTAACAGTGTTTGGTAAAGATATCTTATCTCGTTTGAGATAGTAAGATAAGATAAGATAGATACTATCTTTTATCTTATCTAGATGATTTTAGAAACTTAAAAAATCATCATATCTTTATCTTATCTTTTGGCTTTTTTTGGTATCTTATCTTTATTTTTTAAGATAAATAATAAGATATTTTGGTCATTTATTTAAAAAAAATTCATCAATTGTCGGTAGCGAAAATGATCAATTTCATGACCCGTTTCGTCAAAATTATATTCCAATTCTTCGTTATCAAATTCCATTGCACGCCCATTGAAATCAAGTTGATTGCATTCGAGAAATTTCTAGAAATTCACCTTCGTATTGCATAAATGGCGTAAACTCGAAACGCTTTGAAAAAGGTGCTTCCACCATCCGTAACAATATGTGTTATTTTGTGTACTGCCAGATCATATTTTTTAAAGGCGTTTATAAGTATTTTGGTCAAAGCATCGTATGGTTTTTGCCATATATCTGTCGAAAAGCTAAAACGAACGATTCCCTCTGATAGGACGATAAATAGTGCACAGTAATGCTTTTAAAACTACGATTTTTCGATAAAATCGAATTTGGAATTCCATCGTGTTACGCATGGTGTTCGCAGAACACATCCGACAACTTCAACGCATGATTCATGGGCCCGGTTACCCGGACCGATTAATATCCACAGTGCGTGAAGTTTGTTTATGGCAGATATTAATTAACATTCTTTTTTTTTCACCTTGACATTTTTCAAAATTTTATTCAAATAATTTTCGTTATCTTATTTTTTTATCTTATCTTTTCGAAAGATATCTTATCTTTTATCAAAAAGATAAGATGAAAATCTTAATAATAATAACTGCACCGAACAGCGTTCCTTCGCCTTGGTGGTTTATTGAAAATAACTTAATCAAATATATACAATATAATACAATTTGATTTTTATCAAGCACTTTTGAGAGAGAAAATGTAAAATTATTGCTCTTCTCATGTAAATAAT
>NW_022202551.1:0-1630 GCF_009176525.2 Contarinia nasturtii | reverse complement strand
TCCTCCTCCTCCTCATTTTCCTCCTCACCATTCCTCCTCCTCAGAGGAACAATCCCTGGTTTAATTAAAAAACGAATAAAAGAAGAGAAAAAGAAAAAAGAGCAACAAATCGTTGGAATAAGAAACATACTTTGAAAAAGTATTTTATTCCAATGATTTTTTGCTTTTTTTATGATAACTTTTTAGTCCTGCAGGACTAGAAAATGCAAGAAATTCCATTGGGAGTAGTCATGCACATGGTTGTACAATGTACACTGTACGTAATATCATAATGATATTATTATGTTTGACAATTAATTTTATATCGCACGAAACCAAAAATATTTACGCGAGAGAGCATTTTCATTGCACGGGTCTTTGCGAACGCGAACGAATACGAACACCAATTTCCACTTTGCGAACGAACGCGTTCGTTCGTAGTGGTGTCCTTTGCGAACGCAAACGAACACGAACACCAATTTCCACTCTGCGAACGAACGCGTTTGTTCGTAGTGGTGTCCTTTGCGAACGCGAACGAACACGAACAGCAATTTCCACTTTGGAAAAAATAAACAATTTGTATGCATAGAGATTTATGTGATTTGATTTTAGATTCGGTAACAGAATTTTTTTAAACGTATATTATACGAGCCAACAATGGGCGCAGTATGTCGGTGAAGATGACTCGAAATTAATTGATCACTTTTTCGGTGAAAATCCCTAGCAAATCAGAAGATTTTTCTACGTCTAAAAAATCCTAGCAAATTCAATACGTTTTTCTAATTTTGAAAGTTGAAAAGCAAAAAAAAGGACTTCACTTTTTCGGTGAAAATCCCAAGCAAATTCGAATAACTTTCCTTCTTAAAAAGAGGACATCTTTCAAAAAAGAGGACATTTCCCTCCCCTGTGGACGCTCCTAGTCATTACTGTTTTTATTCAAAGCAAACAAAGCCTTTGACGATTAAAATGCTCGATTTCTTTAAGGTGAATTCGATGAATACACGAATGATGAATTCAATAAATACGTGAATTATGTAATTGGTCAATGTTTCAACTCGGTATTACAAGAAAACAATTTTCATATTGACATAAATCATATTTGTATTTATATCATATTTAAATTTAAAATTGACAAAAGTGATTGAAATATTTTGATAAAACTGATCGAACCGTCACTATTACGCGTTGTCGAATTAAGACGCGAGCTAAGCGAAAGAAATCTCGATACACACGGGAAAAAAATTGAACTCATTTCACGTTTACAATTTGCAATAGATGAGAAAAGCGTACATTGCAGTCAAATGAAGGTAATAGCAGTGAATCTAATGTTTTAATTCAATCTCAACCGACTGTTGAACTAAATGAACTTACAGTTGGGACTAATAACATCAGACTAGTAAGATAGTTATTACTTATTACTAATAATTTCTAATAACTGGTAATAAGATGTCATCTTATTAGTGTAATAAGTATAGTAATAAGTATAGTTATTAGAATGTTACTAGTCAGAAGACTAATAAGATGCATGTATCTTATTAGTATATTAGTTATTAGTATAGTTTCTCACCAGTATATTTCGATTGGTGTTACTAGAAGCAAATACTACTGAAACACGAAAAACAGCAGAAAGGCAGTCAAAATCACAAAAAAA
>NW_022202550.1:0-2632 GCF_009176525.2 Contarinia nasturtii | reverse complement strand
TCCTTGGGCAAAAATACTTGTTATGGCCCATAGTACCAGAATCGCGACGTGCCCATGGAGATTTTTTCGGCCCCCTATAATTTGACCCACCCTAGCATCCATGGATAGAATAGATGTTAGTTTATCCATGGATGAGTTATATTTTATTGATAAATAAATAAGTTGGATTTCAAAAATACGAATGAATGGATAAAAACTCTACATCTCATTTGACATTTCATGTGAAGTATTCGATTAGTATATAGAAATATTGGATGATTGATGAATAGACTGGCCCCCAAAACATAAAAGTTGAAATTTTTTCGCTCTTACCTCGGAATACTTTTCCATATGGTGTGCAAATAACGTGTGTAAAGTTTCATGCCGATAGCTCAACGCTAGATAGTGCCACAAGAGCTCGGTAGGTCATTATGTGAATTCATTGAAAAATGACGTTTTCAGTTAAAATAAAAATATCTTCGCACAACCGCATCGACTAAAAATTTATGGTAATCGTAATTTTCCATCAAATACTTGCCAGTGGTGAAGTTTCAAGCGATTTGAATGAAAATAAAACACATTTCCATGCAAAATTTTCAATTTTTAGACCAAAAATTCCAATTTCATCACCAACAATGAAGGTTTTGTACCAAAAGTACAACAAACCTCCACAAATTAATCTCATTTTAAGCTAAAATACTTTCAGAGCAAAACTAATGTGATTCCACTTTGGTATACACCCATTTCAACGCATCGTATAGCTGGAAAACTGTCATTTGCATAAATTGTAAGCAATGAACGTGGGGCCAAAATATGAATATGAAACATGATTTATCCGAACTATAATTAACTTCTTAAACTATTTCAATGACTGAATTCGATCAATTTTGACAATATAAACAATATCAATGTTGTTTGAAAGCGTTCTGGCCTGATTTTCGCATTGCTATACTGGCCGAGGTGAGTGTATGTTTTCAACTCGCAATATAATATGGATCATTTTATAAAGAACCAAAAGTGAGATTCAATTGGTTTTATATCATAAATGTTATACTGAAATCGATAGAATATCATGAAATTTCATGAAAATTCACATCTAGAGCCGTTTAAGTGTTATCAAGTTATCAAAATTTGGAAATTTTCGATTAGGTGATAAATACCTTTTAAAGCAGTTTTTTTTTTTTGAAAAAGAGCACACTAAAAAATCAAACATTTTACATATAGATATGAATTAAATGGCTCTGAATGTGATATTTCATGATATTCTTTCGATTTTAGCATAAAATATATGATTTAAAACCAGTTGAATGTCACTTTTGGTTCTTCATAAAATGATCCGTTTTATATTGCGAAATGAATACATAACTTTACCACGGCCAGTATTTTTTTTTTTTTCCTTTAACTCCTTGTGGAGCATAGGGCCTTGAGATAAGAATTCTTATCTTTCTGGTCTCTGTTGATCAATTAATTCAGATAAATCGGTGATCAGCCGATTGTATCCTACATTTCTTATGATTTTGCCATATTCTATATGGCGTTGGATTTCTATTTTACGTGTCTGTGCTGAAATCCATACCTTTGTTGTACACAGACACGGTTGACACAGTATTTTACGACTACATACGATGTTCTAAACGGTCACCCATTTATCTCCTGACCAAAGCTTGTGCAGCTTAACTCAGTTGATCGAATAGTGCCGCAGTAGTCGTAGTAGCCACTGTGCCCACACCACGGCCAGTATAGCAATGCGCAAATCAGGCCAGAACGCTTTCTAACAGCATTGATATTGTTTATACAGTCAAAATTGATCGAATTTAGTCATTGAAATAGGTTTAGAAGTGAATTGTAGTTCGGATAAATCATGTTTCATATCCATATTTTGGCCCCACGTTCATTGCTCACAATTTGCTATGCAAATGACAGTGTTCCAGCTATACGATGCGTTGAAATGGGTGTATACTAGGGTGGGTCAATTTGTAGGGGAGCGAAATAACCTACAAAGGCTTTTTGAGATTATGGTTCTACGAACCATACACTCTTATATTATTGGGATTACCCCAAACACATTTTTGGATTTTTTACCATGATTACTCCAAAAGGAGTCAGAATGACTCCAAATGGATTAAATTATTATTTTGTAAACAAAGAAATAATTTTCATAGTCAAATTTTTTATATTGTTTTCTGAAGTTTTACGGAAGCACGAATTACTTTTGAAACACCCTGACATCTCTGATGTTGTGAATTTTACAACAGAACGTTCACAAAATCTTTATGTCAACGAACGTTGTGAATTGTCTAACAATCGTTGTCATTGTGAATATACATATGTCATTGTATATTGTACGTATTCACAACGACAACGATTGTTGGACTATTCACAACGTTCGATGACATAAAGATTTTTTAAACGTTCTGTTGTAAAATTCACCACATTAGAACTGTCAGTACATTATTGGGTGTTTTGAAATAATTTTATTGTGAAAAATAGTTCTATGTTCACAAAATAATAATTTAATCCATTTGGAGTCATTTTGACTACTTTTGGGGTAACATTAGAAAAAAATCCGAAAATTTGTTTGGGGTAATCCCTACAATATAAGAGTGTAACAAGCATTTTTGCCCAAGGAACCATACCTCTATCATGAATTTCG
>NW_022202549.1:0-1000 GCF_009176525.2 Contarinia nasturtii | reverse complement strand
TAGGAGAACTGATTACACAAAATATGAGCCAATAAATTATATGCTTATTACATTCAATGGATATTATACAAAGAAAATACCAAATTGTGATACTGATTCAATTGATTTAGAAGTAAATTTATCGACGGTGCAGCTGAGAATTGAGAAATATTTGAAAGAGAATAGATGAATTGTAAACATGAATGAAATCTTTTTATAATAATACTTATATATATATCTCTTTCAAAACATCATATTGTATTTATTTAAATTATTTTGAATAAACCAACAAGGCGAAGGAACGCTGTTCGGTGCAGTTATTATTATTATTATTTAAAAAATTTCCAAATCCCAACTTGGAAGGCCGTTCGCCGCGATTGATATATGGTTGGAAAGTCCTTGGGCCATAGATTAAGAAAAAACATCAAACTTTGAAAATCGGTCCATCCCTCTTCAAAATATGACCGTTTCAAAAAACGGGTAAAAAATCAGTTCCACGGCCAAAGATGGCGCTAAATGTTGTCGCCGACCCCTGAAAAATCAATTTTCTGATTCTAGAGACCGATACCTTTCACCGATTGGCCGGACACATAATGGTCATTAGCTCGAAAACTAGCCTTTCTTGGTCACTTGAAAATTTCACCGATTTTTAGGCCCAAGTTCAAGCTATAAAATGCCGCATAGCTCATAACTCAGAAAATTCTTGTTGACCTTTGATAGTGCGGATATGGTCAAAAATGACAAAAATTTTTACTTTAAACATTTGAAGTATTTTATGGGCCTCAATGTACTCCAATGACTCTGTAAATTTGTTCTGTGACTATTCAAACAAAAATGAATAAAATATCGACCGTTTTGGATGGCTATTCCACCAAATATCGGCCAAATGTACCAAAATTCGAAATTTCACAAAAAATCCTTGACGTATGAAATATGAAATTTTTACAACAAATAACTACATGTTTGATAGTCTCCTCGCATAAGATCGATAAAATATCGAATCTTGTGTCCTCTCCCACCA
>NW_022202548.1:0-2661 GCF_009176525.2 Contarinia nasturtii | reverse complement strand
GTTCCGTTGGATTTAACAAAACATACTAAAATCGCTCAGTGGTTGGATCGCTTATCGAAATTACCGTACTATGAACATATAAACGGAGCTCCAGCAAAGGAATTACAATGTGCTATTCGTAATTTGGTAAAAACGAACGCCGAATCACCATAAGACAAACAATTTTAAATTTCTTTAAATCTTCATTAAACTGTTGTTCAAAATTATAATGGAATAAAACGATTTCGAAGGGAAATACTATGCAATTTTTTACTGTCTTTTAAAACAACAAACGAAGCGGAGTACAGAAAGCTACATATTAAATTTAAAACTGATTATAGCCAATATCAACGTTAACACTGAAGTGAAACAAATACATGAACGGATGACAAGCGTTTGTGATTAAATTATACGAGAGTGTTTAACACATATCGCTTTACTTCAGTGACTTCACAAAAAAAAAACAATTCACTGACAAAAAACATAAAGTGTGTCAGTGAAGGCTAGATAACTAAATGCCAAAAAACAGCTGATAATTTACTGAAACTCTTTCCGCTTATATGCTATTAATATACAGCGACGCAGACGCAATGCGGCAGCGTTCATCATCAGCGACGATACTAGTGTGACTAAAACCGATTGCTTTCAATTTTAATTTTTGATGGGGAATCGATTAAAGGCCATAAAAATGCGATCTGATGGCGTCTAGACCCTCAAAAATAACGATGCAGAGGGGCATCACATGGAATATGAAAATGGACTGGAGCGAACGGAGGTTCGTCCGGGGTCAAAGTCGTAGAACAAAAGTTGTTTGGATTGATGTCCTCTATCATATTATGCATGTCCACGGTGTATTCGATGAAAAAAGATCAATCGCTCCACCCTAGTATGCATGTATAAAATTGGCTTTAACGACATGATTTAATGAATCTCTATCGAAAATAAACAAAGATAACACAATGTTAACGTTATTCTGTTGAGAAATTCGATTCGTTTGATTGTTATGTGGAAAAATATTCGTCGCCGAAAAGAGCGAAAAATTGCTTTTTTGCGAAGCTGTATTAATATGATTTCTTTGTTCACAAGTAGTTGCCGTTAAGCAAAAGCAAAGAGAACACAATAAAATATAAAAACCAACGAACCACTGAAAACGGAGGTAGCGTCAATTGTTCACTATGGAATATTCTCTTCGACTGAGACTCAATCAATAGTGGCCGTGTGAATTTAAACAAATCGATTTTAGTCGCACTAGTATTGTCAACGATGATACGATTTTTTTTCTACCTTAACTAAATGATGATATGATAGAATATTGAAAAATGATATCACTTTATTGGGTACTCGAATAATCTTATGTTTACCGAAAATCATGATGACTCCTTAACTAGAGTAGAGACTGTAGCAATTATTTGATCAGTCATATAAAGAGTTACCATGAGAGTTACAATCTGAATTTTTATCAGTAAATGTCACACACGTCGCCATACAAACCATTTTTGGATCGTTTCTCTTGCTCCGTTTCGTTCAACACACAAACGAAACCAATTTGAGATACCGCTCGGTTTGTATGATAACTGTCAAACTGGTTCACTTTACTGATAAAAATTCAGATTGTAAATCTCATGGTAACTCTTTGACTGATCAAATAATTGCTACAGTCTCTACTCTAGTTAAGGAGTCATCATGATTTTCGGTAAACATAAGATTATTCGAGTACCCAATAAAGTGATATCATTTTTCAATATTCTATCATATCATCATTTAGATAGAGTAGAAAAAAATCGTATCATCGTTGACAATACTAGTGCGACTAAAATCGATTTGTTTAAATTCAAACGGCCACTATCGATTGAGTCTCAGTCGAAGAAAATATTCCATAGTGAACAATTGACGCTACCTCCGTTTTCAGTGGTTCGTTGGTTTTTATATTTTATTGTGTTCTCTTTCCTTTTGCTTAACGGCAAACACTTGTGAAAATAGAAATCATATTAATACAGCTTCGCAAAAAAGAAATTTTTTCGCTCTTTTCGGCGACGAATATTTTTCCGCATAACAATCAAACGAATCGAATTTCTCAACAGAATAACGTTAACATTGTCTTATCTTTGTTTTTTTTTCGATATAGAATCATTAAATCATGTCGTCAAAGCCAATTTTATACATGCATACATTTAGTCCGCCTTCACGTGCGGTTCTATTGACTGCAGCTGAATTGGGCGTTGAGCTAGAGTGCAAAGTCATTGAATTGTTGAAATCTGAACATAAGTCACCAGAATTTATCAAGGTACATTCATCTTCAATTTAAAATATTTTCTGTTTCAATTATTTTATTGCCGGATTTTATAGAATTCCATGAAGAATTTAACACGAAATCCTATAAAAACATTTTCCGTTCTGCATCATTTGACTTATTTTTGATTTCAGTTGAATCCCCAGCACACAATTCCACTTCTCGATGATAACGGTGTGTTGATCACCGACAGCCACGCAATTTGCGGGTATTTAGTTGGAAAATATGGAAAAGACGACCGATTGTATCCAAAAGATTTGGTGAAACGTGCCCAAGTCGATGCTCACTTGCATTTTGACTCTGGTCACCTATTCGCTCGTATGCGCTTTTTATTTGAACCAATTTTGTTCTACAAATCATGCGAAATGCCGGAAGAACGCATTAAATACATT
>NW_022202547.1:0-6472 GCF_009176525.2 Contarinia nasturtii | reverse complement strand
ATCGCTGATTTGTGTCTGGTTGCAACTGCTGCATCTTTGACTGATATCGTTCCGTTGGATTCAACAAAACATTCTAAAATCGCTCAGTGGTTGGATCGCTTATCGAAATTACCGTATTATGAACAAGTTAACGGAGCTGGAGCAAAGGAATTACAAGCTGCTGTTCGCGATGTGGTAAAAAAGAATGCCGAATCAAAATAAAAATTAACGATTTAAGGAATAAAAGAGAGATTGTAATTTTTATGACTTGAAAGGAAATAAATGCGATATTCATTATGCAGTTCAATCAAAACAAGTTTTTCGAGAGATTCGTGATGACTTTGCAACTTCATATCTACTTTATAAGCAACGTTCATTCAAAAGTACATTCATTGAAATGTGATTATCAACACATACATCGGTACTGGGAGGTGTAAGCCCGGACAAGTCCCTCCCTTAAATTTTCCGAGCTCTCTAAGCCGAAAAAAAATTTATTTGATTTGCTCGGGTTTTTCTACAAGAAGAAATCTTTCGATTTTTGATAGGTGGATGGACTTCCCTTAACTCTCTTACTTCTAAGAATTTCAGTTGTTTTGGTCAGTTTGTCGGTCCAGATCGAAAGTCTTTTCTTGCCAGTTAATTATTATTAGCAGAAATATGGAGTCAGGAATGGCAGAAATATGTGGATTGATTCATTGTCAGCACACACAGAGAAGAAATGTGGTAATTTTAATTCAATTTTGGTAGATTTAATATAAAGTCAACCAACAACGAATTAAATTTACCATTTTTTACATCTCTGAGGCATATTTTTCAAAGAGACTATCAGTTGAATAAGTTTAAATATAAGATATTAAATCTACCAAAATTGAATTAAAAATACCACATTTTTTCTTTCTGTGCAACGTTGGAAAAAAGGTGAAGCATCGCAGCACAACACCGTGAGCACTCGATTGCATCCGCACATGAGTAATAAGAACATAGGGCACAAACCAGGGACCGGTTCGCGCATATCTCTATGCCTTATAGCTATGCTAAGCATAGCGGAGAGGCAAGCCGCAACGCACCCGTCGTCATTCGATTCGAGCTATATCTTATGCGTACGTCTCTCAAAGCACGGCCGTCTGCATACACGAACATGTGTATGTTCATACAGAGTGGACGGCGATGCGTCGGTTGCATTTGCCGCTATGCTTGGCATATCTATGCTACCTAGCGTATCCAGGCAAGCATGGAAATATGCACGAACCGGTCCCTGGCACAAACACCTCCCAGAAAAGCACCTGTTTTTACTCAAAAAATATTTATAAGTTCCATATCGATCTCACACACGCAGTATCACACTGCACACTGTTCAAAACATCAAGCGTCAAATATGAATACATTTCAAAGCAAAATATGAAATTTTATATCAACCGAAATACATTTCCCACAAAACCCACTAGGGAAAAGTAAAATGTGCAATGAAACATCTTTTATTTTTTTGTAACAATTTCTAAATGTTCAATCTCTCTCGAAGTTCAAGTCAATAATAAAATACAAAACAGTTACTGCAAAATGAGTGAGACATGTGAACAAATAAAAAGGCAATTACAGTGATAGCACTGAGTAGATGAAACAATTTCAAAGCAAACGTGTTGATATTTGTATATTTATACAAAATCCAGCTGATCACACTTCAAGTTGTATGTAAATATTTGTGTCATCACCACGTCTGTACTGTCGTCAAAAAAGAACACAGACAAACTAAAAAATGCGTATTCAAACCGTCATACAAAGTAAACACGCTGCGTTCGTAAAAATAACTTCATTTGTGGAACGATGCGAATATGGATCGCAAAAAGTATCAGTCGTTTTGACTTGACACTAAAACGCGTCAAAACATTCAATATACAAATGGACACTTTTGACTCTATTCTTGCCACTCGATGCAAAATTCAGTCCGTCTAAAGTGGAATGTGTTAATATAGAAGAACCACTACACAGAGTGAAGAATGCCACTAGTTAAGTCATTAAAAATGCAAATAAAATTCACAGCGCCACGGAGTCTAATAAATTCATTTTAAATGTTGAGAAATGCGATTTTCATTTTCGAACATTTCATTTTTGGAACTGATAAGAGGCGAAAAACGATCCATTTTCTATCGAAGAGATTTATGAGCGTTTTCTTTAAAATAGATTGCCTTTTGCGACAAAAAAATGTTCACGTGTTGATTACGGAAGCAATGCCGATAGACACACTGGCATCTAACCCAGTTGAAATGCGGTTCCGTGTCTAAATTTAGGATGTGCAAACAACTTTTTAAAATGTCACACTCACATTTGACGCATCTAATGACCGGCTACAATTTAAGTCTCTTTATGTAGAAATATTCGAACTTAAGTCTTTTTAGTGCCTGAATACCATGAAAACGGATGAAAAATTATTCAACATCGAAATAAATTAGTCAGACGCCAAAATGACGTCTATAAACCTGTCATAGGTTATAATTGAAATTAGACGACAGGAGAAAAACCGCCACCAAATTATGAAATCAACAAAAATTAATCTAATCTATTAGTAATTCAAGTGATTTAATGTCGAAGCAAAGTGAAAGAGAAAAGCCTTCGTCATAACAGAAGTCGTAAAAGATTAGAGCATCCAACATGATTACAGAATTATCGCTCGTTTACTATTACTTCAGTATTGACGTCAGACAGCTGGCACATCTCGGCGAACTATAAACACTGAAAATAGTTCACTGAAGAATTATGCACCTGGAAACAGCTGCATTTCATCAAACGCCTTTCAAGTTTAAGCCCAAGCGATTTGGAATTGAAAGCCAACATTTCATTGTGTGAATTTAACGTGTGTATGTATGTAAACACTTCGAATGGATGAGAAATTTGTTTATTTCGAGTAAATTCAAGAGCCCGAAAAGCAAACGCTCTAATAAGAGAAAATGTATTTTTCATTCTATCGTTCATTCAAGCAAAATCACCGCAAAATGAGCTGTAGATGACAAATCACATAAATAAGTTTTTGCGTTGTTGACGCTTAATGATGTCACGAAATTGCTTTTCAGGATTTTGTATGCTTCGCAATACATTCAAGTCATAAATCAGTTTTCATATGGTGATTTCAAAACAATGCAATGGATCCACATTATCGTGATCGTGATGTAAAGCCGACTAGACAAATTATGCAATCAAAAACGAAAACGCTTCACATTTGATGTGGAAAAGCGATTTACCACGGAAAAAACACGGAAAATTCATTTATAGAAGTGAAAATATTTTGACGCACACGCCGTGTGTTCATCAATTTTTGAGACGAATAGGACACGATGCAGATGTGGAACAATTTCTCACATGTGCAAATTATTCGAAGTGTTTATTTCAATAGTATTTTGAGTAGTATTGAGTTGGCTCTTATTTTCATATCAATTTTCAGACGTTTTCATGAAAACTGTGAAATTTCTCATGAAAACCGCAAACTCACGAAGATAAACAAATCGATCAAGTTATTGAAAATACGCAATTTTTGGGCAGTTCAATGTAAATCATGTTGCAGACAGAGAAAATGTGTGAAATTCTCATAAAAAGAGAACTTTTCAAGGAGGATACACAGTAAATCCATATTTAAATGACTGAAGTTGTAGAATTGATGGTCTTTCAGTGACTGAAAGACGTAGAATTTATACTTTGAAAGTATTACTTTCTGAACATTCCGTCGAAGAAAAAAAAAACGACTTTCTTTGAAATTATTTTGCATTTTTTAACACAAAAAACTCGAAAAACACCCTTTTTATCGTTATTATTGCGAAATAGTTCTCATTTGGCTGGATTTTCACTTTCATGTGGCTAGATTTTCACTCTCACGTAAGCACTCGTAAGGAAGACACATAATTTTTCATTAAAAACTGAAAAAAAACTATTTCGTGTTAATTTCGCCTTAATTTTTTTCACATTCAATACATAATGGTACCATATGACTTGGCAATAGCTTTCCTCGATTTAAATCGAGAAATAATCGCAAAATATATTCTCCGAGCGAAATAAATGCATGTTTACTAAATAAAGACCGTAAACAATGGATTAACAAGATGTAATTGTGGCATGTGATCCGTTGTGTTGGTTTTGTTAATATTTGCCAATTGTGCCAATTGAATCGACCGGGTCGCATAGTTTGTGCTCAATTCATTCATCAACGAACTGTTGCAAATGACTACTACACTTAAAATCAGCAAATCCAAACTAGTATCACGCTCAAATTTTGTACATATATCATAAATTCGCACAAATACAATCTTCGTTAAAAAAAAGAGCTTCAACTTACATTGCCTCTGAATGTGTGCTGGCAAATGTTTCAGCTTCAACAATGTATTAGTTAATGTTGATTTTGTCACAAATATTCGTTATTATTATTAATAAATTTTCTTTCAGATTGTTTTTCGTTTTGGAAAAATTCGTGTTTTCGTTTCGATTCGTAAAAATGTTCACAATAAAATACACACACGCACGCACAAACACACACAAAATACACTACCGATAAACCGAACTTAAAATTATTATAATTCGAAGAAAAAAACAGCGAGAGTTTTTCTTCGTCGAGAGAATTTTTTTTTCGGGACGATCCAACGCGGAGGATCGTTGATGTTTTTAGTGATGTTCGACAACGACTGAATATTGTTTGCTTTTTTTGTCGATTAATTCGGAATGGAGCACACGAATGATGTTGTGCGCACACTCCGAATGACCCATAGATCACATATAGAGCACCAGCAAATGCTAATGCCACACACATCATTCACAAACGAACTTAAATATAACACACGTCATACTCACGCGCAATCAAACATAAATAGACATATGGATACTAATTTTATATTATATTAAACCATTTTTATACCACAGCATCTCAGTTCGATACAATGTTTGAATTCGATTCGTTGACAGGCATTTAGAAAAGAGAGCAACACATTTTTTTGACGGAAAGTTCAAGGAAAGTGGAATTTTATTACTTCACTGCGATTGATTTGTGATTTTAGGCTTTGCAAATGGGTGTTGATTTAAAAGTCGGATTAATTGCAAGAGAGATATAGTGAGAGAGGAGAATATAAAGAAATGGGAATGGAATAAACTCTATTCAATAGAGAAAGAGGAAAAGGAAGAGAAAGAGAGATTGATACACAGATCGAGAAAGAGAAAAGAGGGGGAGGGAGAGAGTGAAAGAAGTAAGAGTAACAAATGTGACGTTGTTTCCATTTTTCACTCCATTAGTTGAATGAATGCCTCACAATGACGCAATTTTTCGTAATATATTGAAAAAAATTGACTTTCAGCAAAAAAAAAGAAGACATATTACATATGGTTTATAAACGATCAAAAATGCCAAAAAGTGATTCACAGAGTCAACAATATTCCGGAGCATGTTTCATTTACAATGAAATTTTATACGAAATTTAGCTGAAATTGCGAATTAAGTGTCTGTTATGTGTTCAATGGCATCAATTACGCTAAGTTAAATGTTAATAAAGAACGAATGAATGTCTCGCATGCATCTAACGAACGAAACATGTGATGAAAATAAAATGATGCGCAAACGAGAGCAAAACATTAATTTGCATGTTAGTTTGGAAAGAGACCAATATATAGTATCTTTAAACATGTTTCATATGAACATTCATTAAAAAAAGATTGTTACTGCTTATTAAGCTTCTATTTATCACCAATTCTTCTATTTACTCGACGTTTAATGTTGGAAGACCCAATGAAGAGATTCAACACGCGAAAATTATTCACGGGCACTTTTCTTACGTTGTGAATTGAACTAGGAATTGAAATTTGAAATGTTAAATTGCTGAAAGTGTCTTGCATAGAATGATCGATTGCCCTGTTTTTATGCCCACAAAATATTCGAAGTGAGCACTTCAGAGACCGAGTTTTTTTTAAGTAATTTTATTTCTTCTGATTTCTTCGAACACAACGATTTTTTACTGAACACAACGAAAAGTACTGCGATAGGTCAAGATTTTGGAAGAGATTTAATAGTGTTAGATCAAAGAATAAGTTATTTGATTTAATATGCACAAAATAAATCAATCATTCGATTTGATCTTTGTTGAACGATTAAATTAAGTCAAATGATTTTAGAGTAGAGAATAGAGATCCAAACCAATTTGTTTCATTTTATTTATTTTGTTTGCAATTTTTGTCTATTGAATTCATAAAATAATAATAATGATAAAATGAAAAATGTTCGTGTCGCGCATTGAAACCGTTTGAATTTGAATAAAAAGTGAGAGCTGAAGTATGCGAACAACTTCGTTCTGTCATGTCAAATTAGCAAACCAACACAAGCAAAGTTGCGTACATGTCTAGTGGTTGATCACATTGTGCTGACTCATTGCACAGATTATGGAGCTAGAACATTTATGAGTCATAAATAGGCAGCCATTAGAAGAAGCAACACACGTCCAATGCTCTGAAGAGTGATTATATTCGTGTTAGA
>NW_022202546.1:0-6396 GCF_009176525.2 Contarinia nasturtii | reverse complement strand
TATCCGGCTTTCTGACCCTCCCTATAAATATATTCGTCCAATCTGGCTCGGTTTATTTTCTTCATATGTGTTTCCAAATAATTTAATTGAACTGCTAGGATTTGTTGAAATCTACTTGAAATATCATCCTCATTCATATTCTCTGCATCAAACTATAAGAAAAAAAGAATTATGCTAAATAGCGACGGTACAACGTTAAAAGTTAACTCATACAAGAGAACACTGATCTTACACTTCTAAAAATAGTTTCCTTCCACGATTTAAATTTCTCATTTAACTCTTCATCACCCCAAGCCGCTGCTGGTCTTTTTATTTCCACCAACCATTCTTCTCCAGCATTTTTAACCAAGGAATTAATTAAGTTTTGGCACTACAATAAAAATCAATTAATATTATCTACATTTTCAAATGTAGTTTTAAAAAATTTATGAATTTACAAATGTGATTTTTTTCCCAGCATTTTTTTTGGATAGTAGATGAAAATTTACTTCTATTTCTTTATCAAGTTTTCTTTGTAAAACGGTTGAAATATCTTCATAGTTTCCAAGAGAAGCCGCCTCAAACTGTTTAAATAATTATGATATTAAAATTTAAAAAATACTTTTTTCAGTGTTTTGAATAATCAAATTCAAACCTTGTCGATTGATTGCTTTTTCGTATCACGATGAAGTTCTATCAGTTCATCGCGTTTTAAATATGAAGAAGATTTTTCGATATATTCTTCCATTGAATGATTATACTGTTTCAAATATCTATTATATGCATGAACAATGTTGAGCAGTTCAGAATGTATGACATCCACTTTTTGTATGAGTTTTTCACGAACTGCGACTTCTCCGTCATCGATTTTTTTCAAATCAAACTGTATGGACAATATAGAATTGCGATTAAGTGGAGAACATTAAAACGATATTTCGTGGAAAAAAAAGTCTAATGCTCACATCTTGAATGGCAGCTCTTTCGATTTTGTTAGTCACATTACCAAACTCATTTTCATCCAGTATTCTTCCGAATGTATCAAGTGCCACACCAACACTTTGTTTAATAGTGTCTATTAGTTCCACGCTTAGTTTTTCATTGTGCTCATTCGCACTTTTCTGAATTCACAAAAAATAAAATTGTGTCAATCATAGCGTAAAATGTCGATGATATAAATAAATGAAAATAAACTTACGATGAAGTCGTCGTGCTTCAATTGATTTTTTGATTCAAAGTATGGGAATTGCTTGTCGATCTCATTTAATATTCTGTATTGGATGGCATATGCTATCGTTTCATCACATCCATCCAATTTTCTTGTAAGCTATATGAAATTCACTCAATAAAATTAATACTGTTCACTTAACGTCGAATTCAATCTAATGCTACCTGTGATTTTGAGTTTTCTTTCGCTAACTCATGAATATCTTTGAGCTTATTTTGCTTGAAATAAGTTTCAATCCCATTAATGCTCTTCGTCATAAAGTTATTATATTCGTTGATAGAGTCGTTATGCGTCTCAAATGCCTGATTCACCATGGATAGAAAATCATATAAAGCGTTTTCAAATTGATCTCGCATCACACCAGAAACATCGACGTCACCCATTTTCCTGGAGTCAAACTGAACAAGGTAAAAACGCGATAAATAGTCAATTATTTGATATTAATGTTTGGAAGTTTCAACTGGGACCAAAAAAGGTTTTTACATACCTGTTTTAGAAAATCTTGAACACCAGGCAAAATACCATTACTCAATGTGGAATTTGCATTATTAATCTGCACTAATACTCTGTTTTTGAACTGTTCCTTTAGTTCAAAACATATTTTTTCGTTGTGCAATTTGGCTTTCCCCTGAAAAACAAATAATTTAACGATATTTGGTCGATTGTTTTTAGTGAAATTGCACTCACAATGAAAATATTTCGTTTCTCTTCATTTTTTCGTTGAAATGAGATGAAATGATTTTCTATATTTTCTTCCATTTCGTTCTGCTGGAAGTTTATAGCGTTATCACTCCCAAGTTTAAGTGTATTTTTAAACTTGGTGATTGCATCGATCTTTGCTCTTTTATGAAGTTCCATGAGTTTATCGCTTTTAAAGTATGGATCGAGGTTAATGAGCTGTTTCTCCATGAAATCACTATAATTTCTCACACAGTCATTCGCTAGGATTAGATTGTTCACTTTTGCAGTTGCCTATTTCGAAAATATTGTGAATTTCTTGAACATAACTAAAATTTAATTTTTTTTGCATACCTCATACATTGGTTGTGGTTCAGGTAATGTATTGTTATTGAACAAATTCGTATATTCGCGTAGGTAGTGGACCAAATCGCGAGCCCGTACATTTTGGCCATTAATGTTTTTAATAAGCAAATTTTCCGGAGCGAATAGATCTTGCGACAATTCTTTAGCAAATTTCAAAAACTCAGGGTCGATCTGTTTCAAAGAACCGTTGAAGTTTTTTTTTCGTGCAACAGTCATGCCAGGATGTGGCATTAAAAATGCACCAATTTCATCGAAACTTGATCTGATTTCCTTTCTCAATTGTTGCATATCGTCCGTTTGTTCGTCATTTCCATCGAGTATTTCATCGATTATTTCTTGACGCCATCCATAATAAGTGTCTTCTGGATATGGCCAGTCACGGACAATGAACAATAGTTTTTGAAATTGTTTTGTGTTCGTATGTTGTAGAGCCACTTTTCCATACTCGGTGAACAATTGCAGATGTTGCAAATCATCCTCTCCGATATTTTGCATTAAATTATAGCACTGAATGGATGAAATCATGGTGCTCAATACAAAAATTGTTGTGCATTCTTTAACACTTGTTTGATCATCGAAAATTCCTTGAGTATCAAGTAAAATGATTGCCACTTTTTCACCGTTTTCGAAGTCATGTGTGTAAATTTCCGACCACATCCAAATGCCAACGGTTTTTCGCTTTCGACCACTCGCCCATTCGAAACCAGACAATGTACTGTTCTCTTTATTTTCACCAAGCCAATCCAACACATCGTGCTTTTTATACTATTTGAGAAAAGTTATAAACACAAAATAGAGGTTTGCTTATTGAGTTCAAACAGAAAGGCAAAATTGTATATGCAGAAAAAGAAAGAGAGAGAGAATTCCATCAATTACCTGCGCCTCTAAATATTTCAAAAAGAAATTGAGCAAAAAACTTTTGCCCTGTCGAAAAGCACCGGCAATAGAAATAACAACCACATCACGATCTTTGATGGCATCAGCTTCTAACACTGTTTTCAATTCGTCTATTTCCAATACAAACGAATGGTTTTTATTTGGAGATATAATTTGAATACTATGCTCCACCATATCGGCACCAATCACAACGCCGAATAGTAAAAGAGCACACGGAATTATTGCTGCGAACTTCATGTTGGACGTATTTATCACACTGAATTAAAAAGTGCATTAAATCTATAATTTATAGACGTTGAGATGTTATTGAAAATTTACTGACTTTGCTGAATAAATTCTAGAACATTGTAGTGTGATAAGCATCCAAATATAAATTACAAGTTTATAAAAATAAACAAGTAATTTGCCAGTTAAAAATGCGTAAGAGTGAAGCGATAATTGATCAACCGATTGCAAACTGATTGAAAATATATACATGAACTTTTGTTATGGCTTTTTGTGAAAAACTACATAATCTCATATGTCATGCCCATGTAATTCATTAGCGGAGTAATTTTGTTGAAGGCGGGACTGTACGGAGTTCCTTTCTATGTCTATCGCTCTTACGCAGAGATGATGAGTAACTTAGCTGTGTGCCCAGTTGTGCACGGCTACTATGATGTTCGTTTCAACAAAATAGATGTATGCACAGCAAATATTGCTGTTGCCCTCGTACACACAGCGTTTGTATGCCATCTCCGCCGAACCCCGCACAATCCCACCATCGACAAAATTACTCCGCAAATGAACTATATGGGTGTAATCACAGTTCAATTTTATGCCATACAAGTAAGAAAGTATTATCGCTTATTACTTTTTAATAAAATGGAATCGAGCAGTATTTGTATCAAAATAAGAAAAGAATATATGATGATTTCGAGTCGATCGCCATCGGTTGATAAACGATCGTTTCGTTCATAAAGCAACTTTGAAAATTCATCGCCTTGTCGACTTCATTATGACGCGAGTACTCAGATTATGAGCGTAATGTTTCCAATAGAGCGAAGTGATTTCATAGTAACATATAAAAGACGGATATAATTCAATATCGCTATTTTGTTCTTAATTTGAACGCTTATCACCGTCAGAAGTTCTTAAAATTTATTTATCAAAGGCAGCCTTATTTTCAATAACATCTCAACGTCTATAAATTAAATTTGAAATATGTTGAACAATTCAGTCTGAAAATTACATCGAATCGAAAATGAAGTTCACTATACTAATTCTGTGTGCTCTCCTACAATTCGGCGTTGTGATTGGTGCCGATGTGGTGGGTCATGTTGTTCAAATTCTATCTTCGAATAATAATCATTCGTTTGTATTGGAAATAGACGAATTGAAAACAGTGTTAGAAGCTGATGCCATCAAAGATCGTGATGTGGTTGTTATTTCTATTGCCGGTGCTTTTCGACAGGGCAAAAGTTTTTTGCTCAATTTCTTTTTGAAATACTTAGAGGCGCAGGTAAATGATGGAATTCTCTCTCTCTTCATTTTTTCTGCATACACTATTGTGCCTTTCGGTTTGAACTCAGTATTAAAAACACGATGTGCTGGATTGGCTTGTTGCTTGTTGAAAATGCAACATCGATCCATACTTTAAAAGCGATAAACTCATGGAACTTCATAAAAGCGTAAAGATCGATGCCATCACCAAGTTTAAAAATACATTGAAACTTGGAAGTAATACCCTTATCAACGTCCAGCAGAAGGAAATGGAGGAAAACATAGAAAAACATTTCATCTCATTTCAACGAAAAAATGAAGAGAAACGAAATATTTTCATTGTGAGTGCAATTTTTTAAAAATTCTATGGGTACCTACCAAAATTCGTTAAATTATCTGTTTTTCAGGAGAAATACAATTTGCACAACGAAAAAATATGAGCAGAACTTAACGAAAAGTTCAAAAACAGAGTATTAGTGCAGATTAATAATGCAAATTTCATGTTGAGCTATGGTATTTTGCCTGGTATTCAAGATCTTCTAAAAATTCAAATCTGATAACTTCACTCTCAAGGTCACAAAACAGGTGATAAAATCAGGGGAATAAAACAATTAACTGGCAAAAAACATAAAGTGTGTCAATGAGTGCTAGATATCAAAAGTCACAAGATTGCTGATAATTTTCAGAAACTTTCTCCGCTTAATATATGCTATTAATATACAGCGACGCAGACGCAACGCGGTAGCGTTCATCATCGGCGACGATACTAGTGTGACTAAAACCGGTTGCTTTCAATTGATACGGCCACAATTGATTGAGTCTCAGTCGAAAGGTGTATTCCATAGTGTACAGTTGACGTTACCTCCATTTCAAGCGGTTCGTTGGCTTTTATATTTTATTGTGTTCTCTTTGCCTTTTTGTTTCCATAAAAATAGAAATTATATGATTTCGCCAAAAAGCAATTTTTCTTTTTTTCCACTCTTTTTGACGATGAGTATTTTTCCATCAAACGAATCTGGTTTCTCCACAGCAATTCCATACGAACCGGAACAAAATTCACATCGATATTCAATTTTTTTGCCTCATCATATTTCCTACCTGATAACTTCTAAATGGATCATTTAAACCACGAAAATAATTGAACGTCAATTTTATTCTCATTCACATGGAATTGCTGTCAACCGAATAATGCTGACGTTGTGTAATTTTATTCTACTTTCTATATAGAATCGTTAAATCATGTCATCAAAGCCAATTTTATACATGCATGCATTGAGTCCGCCTGCACGTTCTGTTCTATTGACTGCAGCTGAATTGGGCGTTGAGCTAGAGTGCAAAGTAGTTGATTTGTTCGGACAGGAGCATAAGCAACCCGAATTTATCAAGGTACATTCATCGTCATCTTCATTGCAATTATTAAAACATTTTCCGTTCTGCATCATTTGACTTATTTTTGATTTCAGTTGAATCCACAACACACGATTCCATTTCTCGACGATAATGGTGTGTTGATTGCCGACAGCCACGCAATTTGCGGGTATTTAGTTGGAAAATATGGAAAAGACGACCGATTGTATCCAAAAGATTTGGTGAAACGTGCTCAAGTCGATGCTCGCTTGCATTTTGACTCTGGTCACCTATTCGCTCGTTTGCGCTTTTTGTATTTCCCGATTTTTTTCTACAAATCATGTGAAATGCCGGAAGAACGCATTAAAGAGATTCAAACAGCATGGGATATTTTGGAACGATTTCTTGCTGAAACACCATAT
>NW_022202545.1:0-1577 GCF_009176525.2 Contarinia nasturtii | reverse complement strand
AACACTATAAGTACCATTTTAAAAAAAATTATGGAGCAACCTACGTACAATAAGTTAATACAGAAAATGAATTCCAAATTAAATGTCTAAATGGAAGCATTTTGTAGTTCTGAGAATTTCCACTATTTTCTGTTAGTTGATTTTGTTAGTTCAGGCATTTTTCCTCTGGTTTGCGTTTTTCCCATGACGTCATTCCATGATAGACGCCTTGTAACATTCAACACACATTCATGCCTGTATCCCTGTATTGTATTTCGTGTGTACATGTGAGCCATAGACATAAAGCTTATTGGCCTATGGTTTATGTATTTTAGTTGAGGTTATGTTCGGCAATATATTTGAACAGAATAAATTGTTAAGTATACATAGATTGATTTAAACTTGAAGATGAAGAGGATTTTAAAACTTGAAATAAATTTTAATAGATGTTACATTTAGAGTAATAACATTTTCCCAATATTGTTTTTCTTCCATATCGGCACCAAGAAACGATGAATCCGTATCGAAACAAAGGAACTTTGGGTGGAAAGGCCAAAAAGCACAAATTCAAGAGGATGCCAAAAGAACTGCAAATTGAAATCAAACAAGAAATAAAACAAGAGCCAAGTGAAGGTGCTTATTTGATTCAGGACACGCCGTCATCACCTCAAATTGCGACGAATACAACCATCAAATCGGAAAGCGAGAGCGATAGTGAACTAGACTTGGACAATAAGCCGAGCTATGTTAAGAAAGAGGTCAAAAGCGAGGATGAGTATTTGAAGAAAACGTGTGACCCAACAAAGGATGGAAATGGAATGGCAAACGATGGACAGATTGGGGAAAGCTCGAGCAGTCCAGGACCAAATTCGAATGGCGATCAGAACAAAAAACGTCAAGCAAAACGAAATAAGGCAAAAGGCACAAAGAATGACAGAATGGCCAAAAGTCCAAAGAAGTCGACTTCAAAGCATCAGAAGAAACAAAAATGTAATTTCTGTCGCTATGTGACTTCACAAAAAAGTGATTTAACAAAGCACATTCGTACGCACACCGGCGAAAAGCCGTTCGCATGTGAAATATGTGGCAAAGCTTTTGCACAAAAGGTTGTTTTGATTCGTCATAAGAAAACGCATGAACCAAAACTTCAATTTTGTTGTTCAAAGTTTCGTCGAGGTTTTGCACATGAAATCGATAAAATTAACCACGAAAGCGAATGCAAGAATCCTCAATATCAATGTCATTTATGTAAGAAAAGAACTTCTCGATTGGTATATCTTAAGGAACACATGCGAATCCACAATGGTCAGAGACCATTCAGATGCCGTATTTGTGCCAAAACATTTGCACACAAAATTAGTCTCAACGTTCATTCACGCACTCACACCAAACAACTTCCATTTAATTGCGCACAATGTGGTCGACGATTCGACAGTGAAAACGGGAAACAATCGCATGAGGATCATTGCAAAGGCCGACGATACGTTTGTTATCTTTGCCCATTCAAACGATTTCAAAATTGTCATTTGAAGCTGCACATGCAAATCCATCACACTGGCGAGAGACGATTCAAATGTGGTGTTTGCGGAAAGAAATGT
>NW_022202544.1:0-1740 GCF_009176525.2 Contarinia nasturtii | reverse complement strand
AGCAACACACGTCCAATGCTCTGAAGAGTGATTATATTCGTGTTAGAGTCCTGCACCAGTTAATTAGAAGGTGAGTTATGAGAAAAATACAATTTAACATTGGAATAAGCACAATTTGAAAAATTCGAATAAAATGTAAAAAATTCAATGCAGAAAAATGAATTGACACAAAATGTTTATTACGGAATAGATTTCTGGAAAAAGATTGTACAATAAGTTAATACAGAAAATGAATTCCAAATTAAATGTCTAAATGGAAGCATTTTGTAGTTCTGAGAATTTCCACTATTTTCTGTTAGTTGATTTTGTTAGTTCAGGCATTTTTCCTCTGGTTTGCGTTTTTCCCATGACGTCATTCCATGATAGACGCCCTGTAACATTCAACACACATTCATGCCTGTATCCCTGTATTGTATTTCGTGTGTACATGTGAGCCATAGACATAAAGCTTATTGGTCTATGGTTTATGTATTTTAGTTGAGGTTATGTTCGGCAATATATTTGAACAGAATAAATTGTTCAGTATCCATAGATTGATTTAAACTTGAAGATGAAGAGGATTTTAAAACTTGAAATAAATTTTAATAGAAGTTACATTTAGAGTAATAACATTTTCCCAATATTGTTTTTCTTCCATATCGGCACCAAGAAACGATGAATCCGTATCGAAATAAAGGAACTTTGGGTGGAAAGGCCAAAAAGCACAAATTCAAGAGGATGCCAAAAGAACTGCAAATTGAAATCAAACAAGAAATAAAACAAGAGCCAAGTGAAGGTGCTTATTTGATTCAGGACACGCCGTCATCACCTCAAATTGCGACGAATACAACCATCAAATCGGAAAGCGAGAGCGATAGTGAACTAGACTTGGACAATAAGCCGAGTTATGTTAAGAAAGAGGTCAAAAGCAAGGATGAGTATTTGAAGAAAACGTGTGACCCAACAAAGGATGGAAATGGAATGGCAAACGATGGACAGATTGGGGAAAGCTCGAGCAGTCCAGGACCAAATTCGAATGGCGATCAGAACAAAAAACGTCAAGCAAAACGAAATAAGGCAAAAGGCACAAAGAATGACAGAATGGCCAAAAGTCCAAAGAAGTCGACTTCGAAGCATCAGAAGAAACAAAAATGTAATTTCTGTCGCTATGTGACTTCACAGAAAAGTGATTTAACAAAGCACATTCGTACGCACACCGGCGAAAAGCCGTTCGCATGTGAAATATGTGGCAAGGTTTTTGCACAAAAGCACCATTTGATTCGTCATAAGAAAACTCATGAACCAAAACTTCAATTTTGTTGTTCAAAGTGTCGTCGAGGTTTTGCACATGAAATCGATAAAATTAACCACGAAAGCGAATGCAAGAATCCTCAATATGCTTGTCATCTTTGCAAAAGGGCCGCTCATTATTTACAACATCTCAAACAACACATGCGAATCCATAGTGGCAAGAAGCTATTTAAATGCCGTGTTTGCGCCAAAACATTTCTACGCAAAGATGATCTTAACAACCATTCACGCACCCACATTAAAGAACTTCCATTTGATTGCGCACAATGTGGTCGACGATTCGCCGATGAAAACGAGAAACAATCGCATGAGGATCATTGCAAAGGCCGACGATACGATTGTTATCTTTGCCCATATAAATCTTGTCGACAAATTGATTTGAAACGACACATGCAAATCCATTACACTGGCGAGAGACGATTCAAATGTGGTGTTTGCGGAAAGAAATGT
>NW_022202543.1:0-2660 GCF_009176525.2 Contarinia nasturtii | reverse complement strand
GTTCCGTTGGATTTAACAAAACATACTAAAATCGCTCAGTGGTTGGATCGCTTATCGAAATTACCGTACTATGAACATATAAACGGAGCTCCAGCAAAGGAATTACAATGTGCTATTCGTAATTTGGTTAAAAAGAACGCCGAATCACCATAAGACAAACAATTTTAAATTTTTTTAAATCTTCATTAAACTGTTGTTCAAAATTATAATGGAATAAAACGATTTCGAAGGGAAATACTATGCAATTTTTTACTGTCTTTTAAAACAACAAACGAAGCGGAGTACAGAAAGCTACATATTAAATTTAAAACTGATTATAGCCAATATCAACGTTAACACTGAAGTGAAACAAATACATGAACGGATGACAAGCGTTTGTGATTAAATTATACGAGAGTGTTTAACACATATCGCTTTACTTCAGTGACTTCACAAAAAAAAAACAATTCACTGACAAAAAACATAAAGTGTGTCAGTGAAGGCTAGATAACTAAATGCCAAAAAACAGCTGATAATTTACTGAAACTCTTTCCGCTTATATGCTATTAATATACAGCGACGCAGACGCAATGCGGCAGCGTTCATCATCAGCGACGATACTAGTGTGACTAAAACCGATTGCTTTCAATTTTAATTTTTGATGGGGAATCGATTAAAGGCCATAAAAATGCGATCTGATGGCGTCTAGACCCTCAAAAATAACGATGCAGAGGGGCATCACATGGAATATGAAAATGGACCGGAGCGAACGGAGGTTCGTCCGGGGTCAAAGTCGTAGAACAAAAGTTGTTTGGATTGATGTCCTCTATCATATTATGCATGTCCACGGTGTATTCGATGAAAAAAGATCAATCGCTCCACCCTAGTATGCATGTATAAAATTGGCTTTAACGACATGATTTAATGAATCTCTATCGAAAATAAACAAAGATAACACAATGTTAACGTTATTCTGTTGAGAAATTCGATTCGTTTGATTGTTATGTGGAAAAATATTCGTCGCCGAAAAGAGCGAAAAATTGCTTTTTTGCGAAGCTGTATTAATATGATTTCTTTGTTCACAAGTAGTTGCCGTTAAGCAAAAGCAAAGAGAACACAATAAAATATAAAAACCAACGAACCACTGAAAACGGAGGTAGCGTCAATTGTTCACTATGGAATATTCTCTTCGACTGAGACTCAATCAATAGTGGCCGTGTGAATTTAAACAAATCGATTTTAGTCGCACTAGTATTGTCAACGATGATACGATTTTTTTTCTACCTTAACTAAATGATGATATGATAGAATATTGAAAAATGATATCACTTTATTGGGTACTCGAATAATCTTATGTTTACCGAAAATCATGATGACTCCTTAACTAGAGTAGAGACTGTAGCAATTATTTGATCAGTCATATAAAGAGTTACCATGAGAGTTACAATCTGAATTTTTATCAGTAAATGTCACACACGTCGCCATACAAACCATTTTTGGATCGTTTCTCTTGCTCCGTTTCGTTCAACACACAAACGAAACCAATTTGAGATACCGCTCGGTTTGTATGATAACTGTCAAACTGGTTCACTTTACTGATAAAAATTCAGATTGTAAATCTCATGGTAACTCTTTGACTGATCAAATAATTGCTACAGTCTCTACTCTAGTTAAGGAGTCATCATGATTTTCGGTAAACATAAGATTATTCGAGTACCCAATAAAGTGATATCATTTTTCAATATTCTATCATATCATCATTTAGATAGAGTAGAAAAAAATCGTATCATCGTTGACAATACTAGTGCGACTAAAATCGATTTGTTTAAATTCAAACGGCCACTATCGATTGAGTCTCAGTCGAAGAAAATATTCCATAGTGAACAATTGACGCTACCTCCGTTTTCAGTGGTTCGTTGGTTTTTATATTTTATTGTGTTCTCTTTCCTTTTGCTTAACGGCAAACACTTGTGAAAATAGAAATCATATTAATACAGCTTCGCAAAAAAGAAATTTTTTCGCTCTTTTCGGCGACGAATATTTTTCCGCATAACAATCAAACGAATCGAATTTCTCAACAGAATAACGTTAACATTGTGTTATCTTTGTTTATTTTCGATATAGAATCATTAAATCATGTCGTCAAAGCCAATTTTATACATGCATACATTTAGTCCGCCTTCACGTGCGGTTTTATTGACTGCAGCTGAATTGGGCGTTGAGCTAGAGTGCAAAGTCATTGAATTGTTGAAATCTGAGCATAAGTCACCAGAATTTATCAAGGTACATTCATCTTCAATTTAAAATATTTTCTGTTTCAATTATTTTATTGCCAGATTTTATAGAATTCCATGAAGAATTTAACACGAAATCCTATAAAAACATTTTCCGTTCTGCATCATTTGACTTATTTTTGATTTCAGTTGAATCCCCAGCACACAATTCCACTTCTCGATGATAACGGTGTGTTGATCACCGACAGCCACGCAATTTGCGGGTATTTAGTTGGAAAATATGGAAAAGACGACCGATTGTATCCAAAAGATTTGGTGAAACGTGCCCAAGTCGATGCTCACTTGCATTTTGACTCTGGTCACCTATTCGCTCGTATGCGCTTTTTATTTGAACCAATTTTGTTCTACAAATCATGCGAAATGCCGGAAGAACGCATTAAATACATT
>NW_022202542.1:0-6461 GCF_009176525.2 Contarinia nasturtii | reverse complement strand
ATCGCTGATTTGTGTCTGGTTGCAACTGCTGCATCTTTGACTGATATCGTTCCGTTGGATTCAACAAAACATTCTAAAATCGCTCAGTGGTTGGATCGCTTATCGAAATTACCGTATTATGAACAAGTTAACGGAGCTGGAGCAAAGGAATTACAAGCTGCTGTTCGCGATGTGGTAAAAAAGAATGCCGAATCAAAATAAAAATTAACGATTTAAGGAATAAAAGAGAGATTGTAATTTTTATGACTTGAAAGGAAATAAATGCGATATTCATTATGCAGTTCAATCAAAACAAGTTTTTCGAGAGATTCGTGATGACTTTGCAACTTCATATCTACTTTATAAGCAACGTTCATTCAAAAGTACATTCATTGAAATGTGATTATCAACACATACATCGGTACTGGGAGGTGTAAGCCCGGACAAGTCCCTCCCTTAAATTTTCCGAGCTCTCTAAGCCGAAAAAAAATTTATTTGATTTGCTCGGGTTTTTCTACAAGAAGAAATCTTTCGATTTTTGATAGGTGGATGGACTTCCCTTAACTCTCTTACTTCTAAGAATTTCAGTTGTTTTGGTCAGTTTGTCGGTCCAGATCGAAAGTCTTTTCTTGCCAGTTAATTATTATTAGCAGAAATATGGAGTCAGGAATGGCAGAAATATGTGGATTGATTCATTGTCAGCACACACAGAGAAGAAATGTGGTAATTTTAATTCAATTTTGGTAGATTTAATATAAAGTCAACCAACAACGAATTAAATTTACCATTTTTTACATCTCTGAGGCATATTTTTCAAAGAGACTATCAGTTGAATAAGTTTAAATATAAGATATTAAATCTACCAAAATTGAATTAAAAATACCACATTTTTTCTTTCTGTGCAACGTTGGAAAAAAGGTGAAGCATCGCAGCACAACACCGTGAGCACTCGATTGCATCCGCACATGAGTAATAAGAAAATAGGGCACAAACCAGGGACCGGTTCGCGCATATTTCTATGCCTTATAGCTATGCTAAGCATAGCGGAGAGGCAAGCCGCAACGCACCCGTCGTCATTCGATTCGAGCTATATCTCAAAGCACGGCCGTCTGCATACACGAACATGTGTATGTTCATACAGAGTGGACGGCGATGCGTCGGTTGCATTTGCCGCTATGCTTGGCATATCTATGCTACCTAGCGTATCTAGGCAAGCATGGAAATATGCACGAACCGGTCCCTGGCACAAACATCTCCCAGAAAAGCACCTGTTTTTACTCAAAAAATATTTATAAGTTCCATATCGATCTCACACACGCAGTATCACACTGCACACTGTTCAAAACATCAAGCGTCAAATATGAATACATTTCAAAGCAAAATATGAAATTTTATATCAACCGAAAAACATTTCCCACAAAACCCACTAGGGAAAAGTAAAATGTGCAATGAAACATCTTTTATTTTTTTGTAACAATTTCTAAATGTTCAATCTCTCTCGAAGTTCAAGTCAATAATAAAATACAAAACAGTTACTGCAAAATGAGTGAGACATGTGAACAAATAAAAAGGCAATTACAGTGATAGCACTGAGTAGATGAAACAATTTCAAAGCAAACGTGTTGATATTTGTATATTTATACAAAATCCAGCTGATCACACTTCAAGTTGTATGTAAATATTTGTGTCATCACCACGTCTGTACTGTCGTCAAAAAAGAACACAGACAAACTAAAAAATGCGTATTCAAACCGTCATACAAAGTAAACACGCTGCGTTCGTAAAAATAACTTTATTTGTGGAACGATGCGAATATGTATCGCAAAAAGTATCAGTCGATTTGACTTGACACTAAAACGCGTCAAAACATTCAATATACAAATATGACACTTTTGACTCTATTCTTGCCACTCGATGCAAAATTCAGTCCGTCTAAAGTGGAATGTGTTAATATAGAAGAACCACTACACAGAGTGAAGAATGCCACTAGTTAAGTCATTAAAAATGCAAATAAAATTCACAGCGCCACGGAGTCTAATAAATTCATTTTAAATGTTGAGAAATGCGATTTTCATTTTCGAACATTTCATTTTTGGAACTGATAAGAGGCGAAAAACGATCCATTTTCTATCGAAGAGATTTATGAGCGTTTTCTTTAAAATAGATTGCCTTTTGCGACAAAAAAATGTTCACGTGTTGATTACGGAAGCAATGCCGATAGACACACTGGCATCTAACCCAGTTGAAATGCGGTTCCGTGTCTAAATTTAGAATGTGCAAACAACTTTTTAAAATGTCACACTCACATTTGACGCATCTAATGACCGGCTACGATTTAAGTCTCTTTATGTAGAAATATTCGAACGTAAGTCTTTTTAGTGCCTGAATACCATGAAAACGGATGAAAAATTATTCAACATCGAAATAAATTAGTCAGACGCCAAAATGACGTCTATAAACCTGTCATAGGTTATAATTGAAATTAGACGACAGGAGAAAAACCGCCACCAAATTATGAAATCAACAAAAATTAATCTAATCTATTAGTAATTCAAGTGATTTAATGTCGAAGCAAAGTGAAAGAGAAAAGCCTTCGTCATAACAGAAGGCGTGAGAGATTAGAGCATCCAACATGATTACAGAATTATCGCTCGTTTACTATTACTTCAGTATTGACGTCAGACAGCTGGCACATCTCGGCGAACTATAAACACTGAAAATAGTTCACTGAAGAATTATGCACCTGGAAACAGCTGCATTTCATCAAACGCCTTTCAAGTTTAAGCCCAAGCGATTTGGAATTGAAAGCCAACATTTCATTGTGTGAATTTAACGTGTGTATGTATGTAAACACTTCGAATGGATGAGAAATTTGTTTATTTCGAGTAAATTCAAGAGCCCGAAAAGCAAACGCTCTAATAAGAGAAAATGTATTTTTCATTCTATCGTTCATTCAAGCAAAATCACCGCAAAATGAGCTGTAGATGACAAATCACATAAATAAGTTTTTGCGTTGTTGACGCTTAATGATGTCACGAAATTGCTTTTCAGGATTTTGTATGCTTCGCAATACATTCAAGTCATAAATCAGTTTTCATATGGTGATTTCAAAACAATGCAATGGATCCACATTATCGTGATCGTGATGTAAAGCCGACTAGACAAATTATGCGATCAAAAACGAAAACGCTTCACATTTGATGTGGAAAAGCGATTTACCACGGAAAAAACACGGAAAATTCATTTATAGAAGTGAAAATATTTTGACGCACACGCCGTGTGTTCATCAATTTTTGAGACGAATAGGACACGATGCAGATGTGGAACAATTTCTCACATGTGCAAATTATTCGAAGTGTTTATTTCAATAGTATTTTGAGTAGTATTGAGTTGGCTCTTATTTTCATATCAATTTTCAGACGTTTTCATGAAAACTGTGAAATTTCTCATGAAAACCGCAAACTCACGAAGATAAACAAATCGATCAAGTTATTGAAAATACGCAATTTTTGGGCAGTTCAATGTAAATCATGTTGCAGACAGAGAAAATGTGTGAAATTCTCATAAAAAGAGAACTTTTCAAGGAGGATACACAGTAAATCCATATTTAAATGACTGAAGTTGTAGAATTGATGGTCTTTCAGTGACTGAAAGACGTAGAATTTATACTTTGAAAGTATTACTTTCTGAACATTCCGTCGAAGAAAAAAAAAACGACTTTCTTTGAAATTATTTTGCATTTTTTAACACAAAAAACTCGAAAAACACCCTTTTTATCGTTATTATTGCGAAATAGTTCTCATTTGGCTGGATTTTCACTTTCATGTGGCTAGATTTTCACTCTCACGTAAGCACTCGTAAGGAAGACACATAATTTTTCATTAAAAACTGAAAAAAAACTATTTCGTGTTAATTTCGCCTTAATTTTTTTCACATTCAATACATAATGGTACCATATGACTTGGCAATAGCTTTCCTCGATTTAAATCGAGAAATAATCGCAAAATATATTCTCCGAGCGAAATAAATGCATGTTTACTAAATAAAGACCGTAAACAATGGATTAACAAGATGTAATTGTGGCATGTGATCCGTTGTGTTGGTTTTGTTAATATTTGCCAATTGTGCCAATTGAATCGACCGGGTCGCATAGTTTGTGCTCAATTCATTCATCAACGAGCTGTTGCAAATGACTACTACACTTAAAATCAGCAAATCCAAACTAGTATCACGCTCAAATTTTGTACATATATCATAAATTCGCACAAATACAATCTCCGTTAAAAAAAAAGAACTTCAACTTACATTGCCTCCGAATGTGTGCTGGCAAATGTTTCAGCTTCAACAATGTATTAGTTAATGTTGATTTTGTCACAAATATTCGTTATTATTATTAATAAATTTTCTTTCAAATTGTTTTTCGTTTTGGAAAAATTCGTGTTTTCGTTTCGATTCGTAAAAATGTTCACAATAAAATACACACACGCACGCACAAACACACACAAAATACACTACCGATAAACCGAACTTAAAATTATTATAATTCGAAGAAAAAAACAGCGAGAGTTTTTCTTCGTCGAGAGAATTTTTTTTTTCGGGACGATCCAACGCGGAGGATCGTTGATGTTTTTAGTGATGTTCGACAACGACTGAATATTGTTTGCTTTTTTTGTCGATTAATTCGGAATGGAGCACACGAATGATGTTGTGCGCACACTCCGAATGACCCATAGATCACATATAGAGCACCAGCAAATGCTAATGCCACACACATCATTCACAAACAAACTTAAATATAACATACGCCATACTCACGCGCAATCAAACATAAATAGACATATGGATACTAATTTTATATTATATTAAACCATTTTTATACCACAGCATCTCAGTTCGATACAATGTTTTAATTCGATTCGTTGACAGGCACTTAGAAAAGAGAGCAACACATTTTTTTGACGGAAAGTTCAAGGAAAGTGGAATTTTATTACTTCACTGCAATTGATTTGTGATTTTAGGCTTTGCAAATGGGTGCTGATTTAAAAGTCGGATGAATTGCAAGAGAGAGAAAGTGAGAGAGGAGAATATAAAGAAATGAGAATGGAATAAACTCTATTCAATAGAGAAAGAGGAAAAGGAAGAGAAAGAGAGATTGATACACAGATCGAGAAAGTGAAAAGAGGGGGACGGAGAGAGTGAAAGAAGTAAGAGTAACAAATGTGACGTTGTTTCCATTTTTCACTCCATTAGTTGAATGAATGCCTCACAATGACGCAATTTTTCGTAATATATTGAAAAAAAATTGACTTTCAGCAAAAAAAAAGAAGACATATTACATATGGTTTATAAACGATCAAAAATGCCAAAAAGTGATTCACAGAGTCAACAATATTCCGGAGCATGTTTCATTTACAATGAAATTTTATACGAAATTTAGCTGAAATTGCGAATTAAGTGTCTGTTATGTGTTCAATGGCATCAATTACGCTAAGTTAAATGTTAATAAAGAACGAATGAATGTCTCGCATGCATCTAACGAACGAAACATGTGATGAAAATAAAATGATGCGCAAACGAGAGCAAAACATTAATTTGCATGTTAGTTTGGAAAGAGACCAATATATAGTATCTTTAAACATGTTTCATATGAACATTCATTAAAAAAAGATTGTTACTGCTTATTAAGCTTCTATTTATCACCAATTCTTCTATTTACTCGACGTTTAATGTTGGAAGACCCAATGAAGAGATTCAACACGCGAAAATTATTCACGGGCACTTTTCTTACGTTGTGAATTGAACTAGGAATTGAAATTTGAAATGTTAAATTGCTGAAAGTGTCTTGCATAGAATGATCGATTGCCCTGTTTTTATGCCCACAAAATATTCGAAGTGAGCACTTCAGAGACCGAGTTTTTTTTAAGTAATTTTATTTCTTCTGATTTCTTCGAACACAACGATTTTTTACTGAACACAACGAAAAGTACTGCGATAGGTCAAGATTTTGGAAGAGATTTAATAGTGTTAGATCAAAGAATAAGTTATTTGATTTAATATGCACAAAATAAATCAATCATTCGATTTGATCTTTGTTGAACGATTAAATTAAGTCAAATGATTTTAGAGTAGAGAATAGAGATCCAAACCAATTTGTTTCATTTTATTTATTTTGTTTGCAATTTTTGTCTATTGAATTCATAAAATAATAATAATGATAAAATGAAAAATGTTCGTGTCGCGCATTGAAACCGTTTGAATTTGAATAAAAAGTGAGAGCTGAAGTATGCGAACAACTTCGTTCTGTCATGTCAAATTAGCAAACCAACACAAGCAAAGTTGCGTACATGTCTAGTGGTTGATCACATTGTGCTGACTCATTGCACAGATTATGGAGCTAGAACATTTATGAGTCATAAATAGGCAGCCATTAGAAGAAGCAACACACGTCCAATGCTCTGAAGAGTGATTATATTCGTGTTAGA
>NW_022202541.1:0-6400 GCF_009176525.2 Contarinia nasturtii | reverse complement strand
TATCCGGCTTTCTGACCCTCCCTATAAATATATTCGTCCAATCTGGCTCGGTTTATTTTCTTCATATGTGATTCCAAATAATTTAATTGAACTGCTAGGATTTGTCGAAATCTACTTGAAATATCATCCTCATTCATATTCTCTGCATCAAACTATAAGAAAAAAAGAATTATGCTAAATAGCGACGGTACAACGTTAAAAGTTAACTCATACAAGAAAACACTGATCTTACACTTCTAAAAATAGTTTCCTTCCACGATTTAAATTTCTCATTTAACTCTTCATCACCCCAAGCCGCTGCTGGTCTTTTTATTTCCACCAACCATTCTTCTCCAGCATTTTTAACCAAGGAATTAATTAAGTTTTGGCACTACAATAAAAATCAATTAATATTATCTACATTTTCAAATGTAGTTTTAAAAAATTTATGAATTTACAAATGTGATTTTTTTCCCAGCATTTTTTTTGGATAGTAGATGAAAATTTACTTCAATTTCTTTATCAAGTTTTCTTTGCAAAACGGTTGAAATATCTTCACAGTTTCCAAGAGAAGCCGCCTCAAACTGTTTAAATAATTATGATATTAAAATTTAAAAAAATACTTTTTTCAGTGTTTTGAATAATCAAATTCAAACCTTGTCGATTGATTGCTTTTTCGTATCACGATGAAGTTCTATCAGTTCATCGCGTTTTAAATATGAAGAAGATTTTTCGATATATTCTTCCATTGAATGATTATACTGTTTCAAATATCTATTATATGCATGAACAATGTTGAGCAGTTCAGAATGTATGACATCCACTTTTTGTATGAGTTTTTCACGAACGGCCGCTGCGACTTCTCCGTCATCGATTTTTTTCAAATCAAACTGTATGGACAATATAGAATTGCGATTAAGTGGAGAACATTAAAACGATATTTCGTGGAAAAAAAAGTCTAATGCTCACATCTTGAATGGCAGCTCTTTCGATTTTGTTAGTCACATTACCAAACTCATTTTCATCCAGTATTCTTCCGAATGTATCAAGTGCCACACCAACACTTTGTTTAATAGTGTCTATTAGTTCCACGCTTAGTTTTTCATTGTGCTCATTCGCTCTTTTCTGAATTCACAAAAAATGAAATTGTGTCAATCATAGCGTAAAATGTCGATGATATAAATAAATGAAAATAAACTTACGATGAAGTCGTCGTGCTTCAATTGATTTTTTGATTCAAAGTATGGGAATTGCTTGTCGATCTCATTTAATATTCTGTATTGGATGGCATATGCTATCGTTTCATCACATCCATCCAATTATCTTGTAAGCTATATGAAATTTACTCAATAAAATTAATACTGTTCACTTAACGTCGAATTCAATCTAATGCTACCTGTGATTTTGAGTTTTCTTTCGCTAACTCATGAATATCTTTGAGCTTATTTTGCTTGAAATAAGTTTCAATCCCATTAATGCTCTTCGTCATAAAGTTATTATATTCGTTGATAGAGTCGTTATGCGTCTCAAATGCCTGATTCAACATGGATAGAAAATCATATAAAACGTTTTCAAATTGATCTCGCATCACACCAGAAACATCGACGTCACCCATTTTCCGGGAGTCAAACTGAACAAGGTAAAAACGCAATAAATAGTCAATTATTTGATATTAATGGTTGGAAGTTTCAACTGGGACCAAAAAAAGTTTTTACATACCTGTTTTAGAAAATCTTGAACACCAGGCAAAATACCATTATTCAATGTGGAATTTGCATTATTAATCTGCACTAATACTCTGTTTTTGAACTGTTCCTTTAGTTCAAAACATATTTTTTCGTTGTGCAATTTGGCTTTCCCCTGAAAAACAAATAATTTAACGATATTTGGTCGATTGTTTTTAGTGAAATTGCACTCACAATGAAAATATTTCGTTTCTCTTCATTTTTTCGTTGAAATGAGATGAAATGATTTTCTATATTTTCTTCCATTTCGTTCTGCTGGAAGTTTATAGCGTTATCACTCCCAAGTTTAAGTGTATTTTTAAACTTGGTGATTGCATCGATCTTTGCTCTTTTATGAAGTTCCATGAGTTTATCGCTTTTAAAGTATGGATCGAGGTTAATGAGCTGTTTCTCCATGAAATCACTATAATTTCTCACACAGTCATTCGCTAGGATTAGATTGTTCACTTTTGCAGTTGCCTATTTCGAAAATATTGTGAATTTCTTGAACATAACTAAAATTTAATTTTTTTTGCATACCTCATACATTGGTTGTGGTTCAGGTAATGTATTGTTATTGAACAAATTCGTATACTCGCGTAGGTAGTGCACCAAATCGCGAGCCCGTACATTTTGGCCATTAATCATTTTAATGAGCAAATTTTCCGGAGCGAATAGATCTTGCGACAATTCTTTGGCAAATTTCAAAAACTCAGGATCGATCTGTTTCAAAGAACCGTTGAAGTTTTTTTTTCGTGCAACAGTCATGCCGGGATGTGGCATTAAAAATGCACCAATTTCATCGAAACTTGATCTGATTTCCTTTCTCAATTGTTGCATATCGTCCGTTTGTTCGTCATTTCCATCGAGTATTTCATCGATTATTTCTTGACGCCATCCATAATAAGTGTCTTCTGGATATGGCCAGTCACGGACAATGAACAATAGTTTTTGAAATTGTTTTGTGTTCGTATGTTGTAGAGCCACTTTTCCATACTCGGTGAACAATTGCAGATGTTGCAAATCATCCTCTCCGATATTTTGCATTAAATTATAG
This sequence comes from Contarinia nasturtii, assembly GCF_009176525.2. Taxonomy (NCBI): domain Eukaryota; kingdom Metazoa; phylum Arthropoda; class Insecta; order Diptera; family Cecidomyiidae; genus Contarinia; species Contarinia nasturtii. The sequence goes on along the minus strand of NW_022202541.1, from coordinate 3,640 downwards.
CACTGAATGGATGAAATCATGGTGCTCAATGCAAAAATTGTTGTGCATTCTTTAACACTTGTTTGATCATCGAAAATTCCTTGAGTATCAAGTAAAATGATTGCCACTTTTTCACCGTTTTCGAAGTCATGTGTGTAAATTTCCGACCACATCCAAATGCCAACGGTTTTTCGCTTTCGACCACTCGCCCATTCGAAACCAGACAATGTACTGTTCTCTTCATTTTCACCAAGCCAATCCAACACATCGTGCTTTTTATACTATTTGAGAAAAGTTATAAACACAAAATAGAGGTTTGCTTATTGAGTTCAAACAGAAAGGCAAAATTGTATATGCAGAAAAAGAAAGAGAGAGAGAATTCCATCAATTACCTGCGCCTCTAAATATTTCAAAAAGAAATTGAGCAAAAAACTTTTGCCCTGTCGAAAAGCACCGGCAATAGAAATAACAACCACATCACGATCTTTGATGGCATCAGCTTCTAACACTGTTTTCAATTCGTCTATTTCCAATACAAACGAATGGTTTTTATTTGGAGATATAATTTGAATACTATGCTCCACCATATCGGCACCAATCACAACGCCGAATAGTAAAAGAGCACACGGAATTATTGCTGCGAACTTCATGTTGGACGTATTTATCACACTGAATTAAAAAGTGCATTAAATCTATAATTTATAGACGTTGAGATGTTATTGAAAATTTACTGACTTTGCTGAATAAATTCTAGAACATTGTAGTGTGATAAGCATCCAAATATAAATTACAAGTTTATAAAAATAAACAAGTAATTTGCCAGTTAAAAATGCGTAAGAGTGAAGCGATAATTGATCAACCGATTGCAAACTGATTGAAAATATATACATGAACTTTTGTTATGGCTTTTTGTGAAAAACTACATAATCTCATATGTCATGCCCATGTAATTCATTAGCGGAGTAATTTTGTTGAAGGCGGGACTGTACGGAGTTCCTTTCTATGTCTATCGCTCTTACGCAGAGATGATGAGTAACTTAGCTGTGTGCCCAGTTGTGCACGGCTACTATGATGTTCGTTTCAACAAAATAGATGTATGCACAGCAAATATTGCTGTTGCCCTCGTACACACAGCGTTTGTATGCCATCTCCGCCGAACCCCGCACAATCCCACCATCGACAAAATTACTCCGCAAATGAACTATATGGGTGTAATCACAGTTCAATTTTATGCCATACAAGTAAGAAAGTATTATCGCTTATTACTTTTTAATAAAATGGAATCGAGCAGTATTTGTATCAAAATAAGAAAAGAATATATGATGATTTCGAGTCGATCGCCATCGGTTGATAAACGATCGTTTCGTTCATAAAGCAACTTTGAAAATTCATCGCCTTGTCGACTTCATTATGACGCGAGTACTCAGATTATGAGCGTAATGTTTCCAATAGAGCGAAGTGATTTCATAGTAACATATAAAAGACGGATATAATTCAATATCGCTATTTTGTTCTTAATTTGAACGCTTATCACCGTCAGAAGTTCTTAAAATTTATTTATCAAAGGCAGCCTTATTTTCAATAACATCTCAACGTCTATAAATTAAATTTGAAATATGTTGAACAATTCAGTCTGAAAATTACATCGAATCGAAAATGAAGTTCACTATACTAATTCTGTGTGCTCTCCTACAATTCGGCGTTGTGATTGGTGCCGATGTGGTGGGTCATGTTGTTCAAATTCTATCTTCGAATAATAATCATTCGTTTGTATTGGAAATAGACGAATTGAAAACAGTGTTAGAAGCTGATGCCATCAAAGATCGTGATGTGGTTGTTATTTCTATTGCCGGTGCTTTTCGACAGGGCAAAAGTTTTTTGCTCAATTTCTTTTTGAAATACTTAGAGGCGCAGGTAAATGATGGAATTCTCTCTCTCTTCATTTTTTCTGCATACACTATTGTGCCTTTCGGTTTGAACTCAGTATTAAAAACACGATGTGCTGGATTGGCTTGTTGCTTGTTGAAAATGCAACATCGATCCATACTTTAAAAGCGATAAACTCATGGAACTTCATAAAAGCGTAAAGATCGATGCCATCACCAAGTTTAAAAATACATTGAAACTTGGAAGTAATACCCTTATCAACGTCCAGCAGAAGGAAATGGAGGAAAACATAGAAAAACATTTCATCTCATTTCAACGAAAAAATGAAGAGAAACGAAATATTTTCATTGTGAGTGCAATTTTTTAAAAATTCTATGGGTACCTACCAAAATTCGTTAAATTATCTGTTTTTCAGGAGAAATCCAATTTGCACAACGAAAAAATATGAGCAGAACTTAACGAAAAGTTCAAAAACAGAGTATTAGTGCAGATTAATAATGCAAATTTCATGTTGAGCTATGGTATTTTGCCTGGTGTTCAAGATCTTCTAAAAATTCAAATCTGATAACTTGACTCTCAAGGTCACAAAACAGGTGATAAAATCAGGGGAATAAAACAATTAACTGGCAAAAAACATAAAGTGTGTCAATGAGTGCTACATATCAAAAGTCACAAGATTGCTGATAATTTTCAGAAACTTTCTCCGCTTATATGCTATTAATATACAGCGACGCAGACGCAACGCGGTAGCGTTCATCATCGGCGACGATACTAGTGTGACGAAAACCGGTTGCTTTCAATTGATACGACCACAATTGATTGAGTCTCAGTCGAAAGGTGTATTCCATAGTGTACAGTTGACGTTACCTCCATTTCAAGCGGTTCGTTGGCTTTTATATTTTATTGTGTTCTCTTTGCCTTTTTGTTTCCATAAAAATAGAAATCATATGATTTCTCCAAAAAGCAATTTTTCTTTTTTTCCACTCTTTTTGACGATGAGTATTTTTCCATCAAACGAATCTGGTTTCTCCACAGCAATTCCATACGAACCGGAACAAAATTCACATCGATATTCAATTTTTTCGCCTTATCATATTTCCTACCTGATAACTTCTAAATGGATCATTTAAACCACGAAAAAATTTGAACGTAAATTTTATTCTCATTCACATGGAATTGCTATCAACCGAATAATGCTGACGTTGTGTAATTTTATTCTACTTTCATTATAGAATCGTTAAATCATGTCATCAAAGCCAATTTTATACATGCATGCATTGAGTCCGCCTGCACGTTCTGTTCTATTGACTGCAGCTGAATTGGGCGTTGAGCTAGAGTGCAAAGTAGTTGATTTGTTCGGACAGGAGCATAAGCAACCCGAATTTATCAAGGTACATTCATCGTCATCTTCATTGCAATTATTAAAACATTTTCCGTTCTGCATCATTTGACTTATTTTTGATTTCAGTTGAATCCACAACACACGATTCCATTTCTCGACGATAATGGTGTGTTGATTGCCGACAGCCACGCAATTTGCGGGTATTTAGTTGGAAAATATGGAAAAGACGACCGATTGTATCCAAAAGATTTGGTGAAACGTGCTCAAGTCGATGCTCGCTTGCATTTTGACTCTGGTCACCTATTCGCTCGTTTGCGCTTTTTGTATTTCCCGATTTTTTTCTACAAATCATGTGAAATGCCGGAAGAACGCATTAAAGAGATTCAAACAGCATGGGATATTTTGGAACGATTTCTTGCTGAAACACCATAT
>NW_022202540.1:0-1415 GCF_009176525.2 Contarinia nasturtii | reverse complement strand
TAATATTTTCTAGGGGTTTTCATGTATTTTTATTGGATGAAATTTGCATTATCGTTGCATATTGGCATATCGTTGAAATATCGGCGGAGTGTCGGCATATCTGTAAAATATCGGTTATATTCGGGTATTTTTTTAGAATTAATTGTTCTGAAAGTGGGCTTTGGTGGATCATCAGAACCGCTCCCAGTTCTGGAAATTTCGCGAAAAAACAAGCGACCATTTGCTTCGCAACACTTCTAGCTCAAACAACATACTGTCGACTGCTGTTTTGTTTCGGGCTCATACGCATAGATCCATGATTCGTCATCTGTGACGATGCCATAAACGTGTTTTGAAGCACCACGATTGAATTTATTGAGCATTTCCTTACACCAATTCACACGAGCCATTTTTTGCTCATCGCTCAATTTATGTGGAATCCAACGCGAGCAAATCTTTTTCACAGCTATATGTTCATGCAAAATTGTATTTATGCTGGTCCTACTAATGCCCAGACAAGCCTCAATCTCACGGTATTTCACATGACGATCTTCCATTATCATGTTTCTGACAGCAACGATGTTTTGTGGAACAACAACTGATTTTGACGACCTTCATGGGGCTCGTCTTTGAGCGAACGCCGAACATGATTAAATTCATTGTACCAGCGTTCACGTTTTTTGAATTTTTGAAATATTTTATATTATTCATTGATTGTTTAATGATTGTTGTTTTTTGATTGATTTTAAAGCACTCGAAAGCTACATTTGGCTCAAAATTAAGTTATCATTAATATGCTTGAAAATATTATTGCTAAGTTATAGCAACTTTCATTTAAAAATTCAGTCAATACCATTCAATTCAAAATCATTTTTAATTCGATTTAAAAGGCCGAAATAATGTTGTCTTCCAAATCCTTGATGAAAACCACATTTCGCAAAAAAAAGTTTTCTCGACTGATTATAGAAATAAACTAAGAAATAAAGATAAACTATTTTTGTCTTGGTATCAGGAATCTATATGTAAAACCACTCAAAAAATGATAAATTATGTCTTTTTGAGTTCTACGTGGTAGAAAAGAGCTGAAAAGAATTCAGACAAAAGACAGCAATCAATGATCACAAAAAAATTATATGCTTTCGAATATTTTGTGATCTTTGAATACTAACTGTCAAACATTTTTTTTTGTCCACATTTTTGCACTTGTCGGTTCAAACTAGTGAATTTACAGTGCAAATTCATGCGTTTAAAAATACACTTAAGGCTAATGAAAACGATATAGAATTTATTTTGACATGAAGCAAATAGTTTTATTGGTTGATTTCAGACAAATTTTCAATAACACAATAAAAAAGAAAGTGAAAGATATTCAGGTGTGTCACCCAATCGAATATTGAATGTGGATTAAAATTGTAATTACTGACGGCCTGGTGGAA
>NW_022202539.1:0-2368 GCF_009176525.2 Contarinia nasturtii | reverse complement strand
TCGGATGCAGTATAATCTTTGGGTACAGTGATTGGCATACGTTGTCCTTCTGGTACAACACTAGCTTCTTCACGAATTTCACGGAACACTTTTGAATCGACATATTTTTCGGGAAATGTTTCAACAAACAACGGTAAGTTCAGATCTTTTGTATCTGGACGATGGAGCAAAGCAACGGACAATGCATAGTTGAATAAAATGGGATTTACACGATCTCTGGCATAGACAGCCACAGTTTGTAAGTCATCGATGCTTCTCAAACCCATGAAAATATTAATGAGATGCGCAGCGATGCTTCGATGACGCGGAATGAACAACGAAAATTGCTCTTTTCGATCCAATGACATTGGAACCTTCAGATTTGGAATGGCAATATTTGCACGGACCGGAACGGTACGAACATTGCTGTCGTCAAAGCGACTTTGAATCTCTGGATTTCCCTTATAACGGTCACTCAAAAGTTGATTTGGCACATCAAATCTTGACTCAATACCAGACTCAGACCCTTTTGTCATGAACACCGGTTCATTAGGACGATCGAACAACAAAAGTAGGTTCTTTTTGTTTGCCATTTCGATTCACAAGAAAACTTTGAATTGCAGTTTAAATAAAAAAAAAAAAAATTGTAATGAATTTGAAATTGCTAATTTTAGTTGACACTCTGACACTTCTTTAAATCACTAGAGAAATGTGACTACAATTACTGCTTGACAAACTCCGATATTTATATAAAATGCAATCGTATTTAAATGCGAATATTATCAAAGTTCGATGCAAAAACCGCATGCATGCAATCTTGCCTTATTTTCAAAAGGAAATTCTTTAACCATGAATGTTTTAAAATTGTGGTATATTTTAAAATTTCCGTTTTCATTTATTTTTAATCAATCGGTGAGAATTTGTATATGTTTTGCATTTAGTTATCATTTTTCCCAGTTCGGTATTTATTATCAACCGTCGCACAAATTTTATCATTTATTCCTAAAGCTTTTTTGTCGCATACAAGAAAAGATTTTATCCACAAACCATATTAAATCACAATTTGACTATCAAACCGTCTGACCTTCTGTACCGTCTGACCTTCTATACGAAATGTAATTCAAGCGGTTGAGCAGGTTTTTTTTGCTAAAAAAGTGATGGAGGCTGTGACTTTTTGACTTTTTCAGATATTGATATAATTGGTCATTGCTTCCATCACTGTTGGTTCTTTGTGCGATTTACAAAAACTTCTGACCCATTTGATGGACTATTGGATAGAATATTATAATATCAATTGGAATAATCATCTCTTTTCTCTATCACTCTCAATTTGTCTAGGTTGGCGGTTGTTTTCTCTAAAGATGAAGAAATAATTTGCAGGTCATACGTTGACCTTGAGAAATGTGCTGTTAAATTGTGAGCCCAACTCAATGTTTGCTTCAAATTTAAAGTCACATCAAAAACACAAAAGATAAGACACAAAGAGTAAGAGGAAGAAATAAAAAAATATAACAGTGAATACTATATCACATACAAATTCACTCAAATCTCATATGGTATGTGGATGAGTGAACTATTGTCTACAAATATACTTAATCTACAATTTTTGACTATAAATATGTATACATATTGTAGCTCCTAACAAATTCGAATCTGTATATATAATTGCCTTTTTTGGTAAATTCCATAATATTGAAATTTCAATGGAATAATCTGAAATTTTTGTGGAGTTCTACTGCAGAAAATCGATTGCGGAATCATGAATTTACGGAATTAATACAATCTTTTGTTGTCTATCTCCACAAAGATGAACAAAATTTTACTAGCATAAATCTAATTGATCATCTCTGCAAATTATGAAGTAGTTTTATCGGATTTGGTTTCTATTATTGAAGAAAAACAAAATTCAACTACTTCTATTATGAAGCAATTAAAATAACTTGATGTAAAACCCAATTTCCATATTTAACTTTCAAATCAATCTCATTGAAATAATGCACTTCGTCTTATCCATTTAATTTATTCCTTTAAAGAAAATATTTTATTTGTTTATTTTTATCCTTTCTGTGTTCTTCCATTGACAATAAAAATTCAAGCACTGTGAAAGCAAAAAAAGACGAAATTGCCTTAAATTTAAGAAAGATTTAAATCGATTTCACTGCTTACATGGTGCTAGCTTAGCAGAAAGGTGTCAGTGCATTAAAATATGCGCTTAAGTTAAATGAAAACGATATTAAATTTATTTTTACATGAAGCAAATATTTTTATTGGTTGATTTCAGACAAATTTTCAATAACACAATAAAAAAGAAAGTGAAAGATATTCAGGTGTGTCGCCCAATCGAATATTGAATGTGGATTAAAATTGTAATTATTGACGGCCTGGTGGA
>NW_022202538.1:0-2004 GCF_009176525.2 Contarinia nasturtii | reverse complement strand
AGATCGGATGCAGTATAATCTTTGGGTACAGTGATTGGCATACGTTGGCCTTCTGGTACAACACTAGCTTCTTCACGAATTTCACGGAACACTTTTGAATCGACATATTTTTCGGGAAATGTTTCAACAAACAACGGTAAGTTCAGATCTTTTGTATCTGGACGATGGAGCAAAGCAACGGACAATGCATAGTTGAATAAAATGGGATTTACACGATCTCTGGCATAGACAGCCACAGTTTGTAAGTCATCGATGCTTCTCAAACCCATGAAAATATTAATGAGATGCGCAGCGATGCTTCGATGACGCGGAATGAACAACGAAAATTGCTCTTTTCGATCCAATGACATTGGAACCTTCAGATTTGGAATGGCAATATTTGCACGGACTGGAATACGTTCACCACTATTTTCACCGAAACGTTCTTGAATCTCTGGATTTCCCTTGTAACGATCGCTCAAAAGGCTACTTGGTACCTCAAATCGGGAATTGAGGTCGCCTTTTTCCATGAACACTGGTTCATTAGGACGGTCGAACAACAAAAGTAAGTTATTTTTGTTTGCCATGTCGATTCAGAGGAAAACTTTGAATTGTAGTTTGATTAAATTAAAAACAAAATTAACATAAATTTTGATACAATTTTGAAATTGTTAGTTCCAGCTAACACTTCTTTAAATCACTAGAGAAATGTGACTACGATTGTTGCTTGACAAACTCCGCTATTTATACAAAATCTTTTCACGCCTAAATACAGCTATAAATTGGGATCTAAACGAAAACCGCATATTCAAGATAATCTTGAATTCTTTTAACTAAATTTCTCACGGAAATTAATGGTTTACATTGATTCTCAAAATTGTGGCCAATTATACAATTTCCGTTTTCGAATAATTTGTCAATTTGTTATACATATATGAAGCCACAAGAAATTACATATCTCCAATATTTCCTATTTTGATATTTATTGTCAACTGTTGTCCAAATTTAATCATTCATTCTAGTTTCTAAATACTTTCTTATCAATCGTAAAATAATAATTTGACTGTCTAACTATCTGACATTCGGTGAGAAACGTTATGCGTGCGGTTTGAAAATAAACAAAAAAAATATAGAGGATGTGAGTCTTTGATATACTATAGTATTGCCGTGAGTGTTTCAAATAATAATTTTTTTGTTGTTGTTGTTTGTTTGTGCAATTTTCGACAACTTCTGATTTGTTTTTTAAAAGTTGACTATTACACATTTTTGCATTTCTTGCTTGTGAATTAAGATGCAAATTGACCAAATGTTTTTTTCACCATTTTTGTTGTTGTTTACAATTTAATTGCGTTTGTCAATTTAAGTTGATTTCTCGTTTCTTTAATGCTCAATTGCTTATCATCTTTATCACTCAATGTTTTCATTTTCTAAGTCATGCTTTATTTCAAGAGAGGGATTTAAAATGTATATACTCATTGATGCGATATTTTTTGGTTTTACTTTCAATTCATTTCACACAATGAGATCATTAACAGGTCCAGCATACACAGCGCTTGGACGTGTTGTAGATGCGTTAAATAGGCGCCCCTTTCTTATTGATATATCAATAGCTGTAGGTATCTATCTATCTATATCGAATGTATGCTAAAGCATAGACATCTCAAATATAACTCTATACACCAGTAGTGTGCGAGGAAAATTTTTCAGGGGCGGGGCTGATCTTTCGAAAACTTAAAATTTAGTTTTTTTTGGAAGTCACTTTTTGACGCGAAATTCCCTAGCAAATCGAAAGAATTTTCTGCGCGAAAAACCCCAGCAAATTGAAAGAATTCTCCTCAATTTTCTACATAAGGTAAAAAAGGTAACTTTTTGAATTGAAATCCCTAGCAAATTCGAATAATTTTCGCGATAAATTTTTCTCGACCAAATCACAGGACGCACACTACTGCTATACACTATGAGTTCAGTCCAGTCTGGATTTCTCAAGCTCAATCACCACGTCAACTAAAATATAAAGCAATGATC
>NW_022202537.1:0-1989 GCF_009176525.2 Contarinia nasturtii | reverse complement strand
AGTTCGATCGGTGTGAACTATGGTAATTTGAGTAGTGGCCATGTTTGGTGTGAGGAATTGTTGTAAACTATCAACACCAGTGCGTGGCAAACGGTCAAACGGATAGCCCATCGATCGTCGATCTGGATACTTACGGTCACGAACTCCGCAAAAGCTTGCCGCGTCATTACATTTTCCAGCCAAATCTTGATCGATGCGATCGTCTTGGTAGTTTGAAACCATAACAAACAAATCGACTGGAAGACCGGTGCCGGGCAAACCTTTTGGGACCAACATATGCTGGGGCCACCCACAGCCGCAGAAGTTGAATTCTGCTTCATTCTGGGAACCGGCGGTTGGGCGATTTCTATCCAAATTACGGAATGTACGCTCAAATGGAATTGTAACCGTTGAATCAGTGGAATTGCGTCGCATCAAATTGTTGCCAGGATTCACTGTATATTTCAATACAAAAATGATATTTAATTTCGAAAATAATTAAAAAAAGAATTATATTTACATGAAACGGTGAATTTATCCATTTCGGTCATCATTTGACGTTGATCCCTGAAGAACATTGGCGTTCCACGTTCATCATTTCTTGGAGCCATGAAGATACGGCATGTTCCCATTGCTTGAGCACCTGTATTGTTCGTAATATTGATTCTGTATTCGAAATTTGAGTGTTGTAAATGTGTGAAACGTGCCAATACAGATCCTCGTGGATTGAAATCAAGACCACGTGACAAGTCGACATCAGATTGTTGCCAGAATGTTTGCAGTGTATTAACTGGCCCTTGCTTTGGTTGTACTTCAACGCCAGTTACACGAATGCCTGAATAGTCAAGTTGTTGCGTTGTATACTATTTGAAAATTGGAATTAGTAAAAAATTGATTTGAAAGGAACCAACAAAAGGATAAATCATTTAAAACATACTTGTGGCAAACGTTGTTTGTGCTCTTGGAACAAATCGTCTATATATGCATGCCATCTATAGAAGACAGGATCTCGCATAGCTGTTGCACTATCTCCCATTACACCAAAGCTCTCCAAATGTCTATGAGAAGTTAAATGTTGAGAAGAATAATATAGAATAAACAGAACACTTCATGTAGCAGCAAAATATAGGATATTTTGGAAAATAATTTTGATTTTTGATTTTTGTACCTATTGTCTGGATCATGAGAATACGAGATAAAAACGTGACCCATATTATGCAAGTCGCCATAGAGAGGACGATTTATCGACAATTGAGATGACTCCATGATGTTACCCAAAGTATCAATACCAGTGCGTTCGTCCAATGTGACGCGTTGACCATTAGTCTATGGAGAAATATTAAGAGAATTTACAATAATTACCAATTCAATAATTATTGTAATTCAACATACGTTCATGACAAAACCTTGATGGCATGCTTCAACGAAACGATCAGTCCATCGTTCCAAGTCATTGACATCAAATCGAATCTGATCTAATTCACGATTCATGTCAGTTATTCGGGTATTTGATGGACGAGCCGGCCATGCTCTTGATGCGACTAATGAATCCATTTTGGGGAAGTAGGCTTCAGCAATTGGCTCTCTGAAGTTATTAAGACGTTGCACACGAGGCAAGTTGTTGCTAAAGCGTTCAAAGTTATAACGAGCAACAATCTAATTCATTTAAAAAAAAAAAAAGAATCGAGTAAGTTCAAGAAATATTTCAACGAAAACTGTGCATTGAAATACGAGGAAAGTGTGACAAACCTGTTGATGCATGTAGTAGAAAAGTTCGCCACGACGATCTTTACGTACAACAGCGTCGCTGCCATCGAATGGATACACCAAATGCCAATGCCAGTGATGCAAGTTGATGCCGACATCTTCACGGAAGTACCACAATCTAAAAAATGTAAAAATCCAAAATAGAATACCCACATTTACCTTAAATTAGCCAACAATTTACCTGTGCTCTGGCTCAAGATCGGATGCAGTATAATCTTTGGGTACAGTGATTGGCATACGTTG
>NW_022202536.1:0-3666 GCF_009176525.2 Contarinia nasturtii | reverse complement strand
TTTTTGATGGGTGTTAATTTTTCGACCGATTCCAATACTTTACCTTACACACTAGGTGTGTGCGGAAAAGTAAAATATAAATGTTATTTATTTTATTACATAATTCGTCACGATATTAATTTTTTTTATCTTTTTTGTTCACATTCACATTCTTTTTATATACACACAAACTATTTTTGCTGTATGGGTTACAACAAAACTTAGCTATCAGACGCGATACAGTATTTTACTGTAGTTTAAGTCAAAATTACAATATTTTGCTGTAACTTATTTTAATTTTTTTTTAAATTCAATGGAATCTTATATTTTAAAATATCCAGTGATTAAACCATTTTTGTGAACAACCCCAGTGAACAACCCGGAGCATGCGGAACGGTTTCAAAATGATTTGAACTGGTGTATATACACTATTGTAAAGTATGTATTCGTATCTGGTTGCGTGCTATGCTAGCAGCTGTACGCGACTGTGTGTGTGTGTGTGTGTTTACACGGACACAGTGCAAACCATTTTCTCTACGTTTCGCTTGCCCCGTTTTGGTTTGAGCCAAAACTGAAACCAATCACAGAAGCCGTTTTCAAATTGGTTTGTATCAGAACTGTCAAACTATTCCAGATCGCTGAAAATATCCAAGCGAATTCATTGTCATTCAAACAATTTTATTGTATTTAAATAAAAATTAAAATAAGTTGCAGCAAAATATTGTAATTTTGATTTAAATTACAGTAAAATACTGTATCGCGTCTGATAGCTAAGTTTTGTTGTAACCCATACAGCAAAAATAGTTTGTGTGTATTTCTAAATAAATAAGTCTCCAACAAAATGTAATACAATAATTAATATATAACGTGCTTGACAGCAGATTTCGATAGGGACAACTAATGACATTTGTGATTTGACATCTCGGCCACGGTTTGGCCTGTCTGCAATTACCGATCGTCCGACCGAATGATATGTAAAAAACTAAAATGTACGGTATATCATAAAATGCATGACTGGTCCGACCGTCCGAGCACTTATGTCATTCAAGCTTTTTTTGGTAACATGTCCGACCGAATTGACCGAACGTCCGAGCACTTATGTCGCTGAGCCTTTTGGGGGCCAGTCTAATTTTACATCGGTCGGTTTTTGATATCGGTCTATTTTTGACGTTTGATGTAAAACAATAACAAATATGAAGCGACAATAACAAATGAATGAATAACAAACAGGAATAGCGAATAAAGAATAATACTTTCGAATGTTTTTGTCGAAAAAACTCGAGTAATTTTTATGGTTGCTTTGTAATTGTTTTGTGGCAGTTGTAATTGTGTCGGTCTCATTTTCAAAGCATACAGTTACAGAAGAAAAATCGAAAAAAAGTGAACATAATTTAAAAAAAATTCAAATAATAGTGTTTTATTGACAAAAACATTCGAACAAATTATTCTTTATTCACTATTCCTGTTTTTTATTCATTCATTTGTTATTGTCGCTTCATATTTGTTATTGTTTTACATCAAACGTTCAACATTTGCAAAGCGAAAGTTAGGTTAAGTTAGTAATATTATTTTTATTTCAGCATAATTTTAATATTTCGGACAACAAAATAAAAAAAAGTTGATAATATTAAAATTCTAAATATTTTATACTTGAAGTTAATTAGTTCTTTTTTAATTTCGTGATAAATGAGATATTCTCATTAGCTGCATTTACACAGTCAAGTATACAAATGTCGTAAATACGCAATTTTTTTGCAAATACAGAATATATATAGTCATTAACCATTCAATGCGTAGGTATAGCGCACATACAAATAAAATGTTATGAGGTTTTTTCAATATCGTTCTTCTTTATATCTATTGAATATATCGAGAAGAGAGTACGTTATTCCGCGCTTATAGCTGAGTAAAGTCTGAATAAAAACATACTCTCCCAAAAAATTTCTACCAAGTGCTCGGAAGATACAGATCTTGAAACGAACCACTCGTTTAAAGCCAATACGACTTTTACTACCCGTATTAGAAGAATTCACGCTTCGTATACACTCGGCACATCATCGCTGTTTACGGAATATCAGCCGTTGAGTTCACTGTGAACTGTCGTGCATCTAATGCATGTGTTTGCTCACAGCCATACACAGTCAAAGAAAGTTCGCACAAAAGAGAATGAAACATTTATGATGTTTTTTTGAACATGTCGTAGTGAATTCTACTGCTGACATTCGCCTAAGCAGCGAAGATGTGCCGAGTGTACACGAAGCGTGTATTCTTCTAATACGGGTAGTAAAAGTCGTATTGGCTTTAAACGAGCAGTCTCAAAAAATGATCAAAGTCATCCAATATCGCAATCGATTCCGAGACTGTTTTCTTCGAAAATCGCGCAAATGACATATATACGTATTTGTACGATACAAATAAACATACACAGAGAGAAATATTTGAGTACGGTGACTCGCACTTGCGGTGTTAGCCGAGCATCTATTCCTCAAAATGAGTTACGCACTCTATTTTACTCTATTTTTGGTGTTAATTTCATCCCGTTTCTCCATTTCTCTCTGTGTAAGGTTCATTACCTTATAATTGTTTTTATGATTTGATGAATGTTTATTCTGAATTATTGTCGAATGACTGCAGTTCATTCCGTTTTTTGACCCGCTCCAATTGCGTTGAAAAGTATAATGATCCAGACATACAAATACTTTTTTTAACCAACCGTTAACGTCAGATGTAAATCAAAAATCGTAAAAAAGACATTCTCCCTGATAAAAAAAATTGAGTGAGTATACTCATATACTACATTATAATGCTTGTATTAATTATATTAAACTCAAACTAACGTTAACACTTTTTTATTCACAATAGTGTATCGATGCAATAGTATCTAATACTACCTAGACTATGGAACCTCAAACTCAAATTAACTTTTTATTTACCAATTTTTGTTGGTTTGACTCAGCACATTTGACAAATTATCAGCAGTGTGCAACTTATTCGAAGTTTTAGTAAACAAAAATTCATGAATCACATTGCTGGCATCATTCCACAGCAGCATGGATTCATGAAAAAAAGATCAACGTCAACAAGTCTCATGTAATTCGCTCATTACGTCATGAAAAATGTGAACAGCGGGTTTCAAGTGGATGTTTTGTCAAATAAATATAGAAAATATAACCGCAAATAAATATAGAATCAACTCACGCAAATCTGCAAACTCACAAACAATCAAAAAGCACAACAATTTTTTCATCAATCTACATCGTGGAACGTTTTCAAAAATCATCTGAAATCAATGGACAACAGTGAATTTCAATCAAATGCACAACTGCCCGAATATGCTACAGAGTTTTCTAGTATGTGATTTTTTAATTATAAATCGTGTTAAACGTTCTATTTATTTTATATTTCCATATTGTTTCTCGCCTTTTCACTATTTTAAACAAACATAAACCACAGCAATGAAATCCCTACTACCGTGCTAGATGGTGTCGACACGAGTGGACGGATTTTTAAATTTATTTGAACGACGCCATGTTATTATACTTGTCCATTACAACGTACATGTAACAGAAGAAACACACAGTCCATGTCCACGCTAGTGGACATAAACGATTTGAACCGTCAATGTGCACTAGATCAAGTATAGAACTTTACATAGGATCATATACGATGAATATGGATTACACAGTC
>NW_022202535.1:0-2378 GCF_009176525.2 Contarinia nasturtii | reverse complement strand
ATTTTTGTCTAAAAAATCGGTGGCTCTATATAATGAGACATACTGTATTTCAACAGATCAAAACCAATTCTGTCAAATAAAATATAATAAATTCTATAATACTATAAATGCTAAAAAAACGTATTTACTTTGTGGAGTGATGCCGTTTGGACTTCTGATAAGCAACTACCTAATCGACGAAAAATGTTTAATTATCAATAATGCTTTTTTATCGTCACGTAAGCCGTGCATATAAAAAAGGAATGGTTATACAGTTTCATTCAGTTTACTAAATATCATTACGAGAATCGATAACATTAAAAAATATCAATAAACAACAATCATGTTGTGGTGTGAAGTGCTTTTTTCTTTGTTTGTTCTTATCATACAATTAAAAGGTGAGTGAGAAATTAAGTACATCTTTGAAAAAAAAAAATCAAACTTTACCTCGTTTTCATTTCAGAAGTAATTGGGGCAGAAAACCACAAGAAATTTACAATATCATGTGTATCCAATAATTCGTAAGAGAAGTTATAAGTATTACGAATTGAATTTAACAAATTTTTAATATATATTTTCAGTGTAACGGAATTCACTTCGATGTCTTTCGATTACGATCCATTAATGGCAATACATGAATACAAATTCAATGCAAGTCAGCTTGCTAAAGTCAAAGAAATTATCGGAAACAAAGAAAGAATAATCTTTTTTTTCATGGGCTTCGGGGACTTTTTTCGAAATCCTTGTAAGTGCATCTTTAATATGTTGATTCGTATTTCATACATTTTATAGTCATTTCTTAAATTTAATTAATTTTTTCAATTTAGCCGGCGAAAGTTTTAAATTAGCTAAAGGTAAACATTTAACTAAAAGTATGCATTATTCTATTGCTGACATTATCATTTCACACCTTTTTTTAGAGGAAATGTTGTCAACAAATTCTTGTAGGTAATGTGGTAACTTTAATTTTAAACGTTCACAACTATCAAATCTATATTTCGTTCGAAGCGTTACCGTTGAACTCCAAACTATTTTGCATTTAAGATTTTGCAAACATAAAAAAACACACACATTTATGTTAAACATGATTTTATTATGATTGTTTTTTTAGTTGTACCGTAAGTCATGCGTTCCATTGGGGAGCAGACTTTTTAAAGTTGTTGCAGTATTTTCCAGGACTTGTATCTGTAGTCCCAAGAATAGTTCTCATCGGAACGAATTTTATCAAAAATATTGTGGATTCAGATGATTTTAACATCAAGTTATCTACGGTTTATTTATCGGGATACAGTTTGGGTGAGGTAACGCCTGGTTTCAAGTTATTGTTGGTTTTACATGGCTGTTAATTAATTCTCAGGTGGCCATATTAGTGGAATGATTGGACATAGATTGAAAGAAGTTTATAATGGCGAAATGGTTGAAGCAATTTGGGGTAAATTTTATTAATAAAAAAATATTCGTATATTAATTATTTATTTCAATATTGTTTTTGTCAAAAATTATTTTAGCGTTCGACCCACCTAAAGTTGGATTCTCATATCCATCAAGCGCTGGTAAACCAAGGCGTGTACAAAAGGGAGACGCAAAATTCGTAATAGTTTTCATTACATCGAAGCTCGGGTTCCTCGGGCAACACCTGGGCGATATTGATGTGATAGTTAATAATGGCTTACAACAACCGGAATGCAGCTCCGATGAAATAGGATGTAATCATAGGGTTGCATTAAAAATTAGAGAATGGATTATCATGAAAGGTCATAGGCTGTCCACCAATAGAAATGACACCCCATGGGCGTGCTCAATTAACAATAGTGATAAATTCGTTTTAGACATGATGTATCCGCCAGTGAATAAAAGTGGCACATATTATTTGCACACACAAAAGGTCGAGGAAAACCCCAACTATGAAGTATGAACAACGCAGTAAATTTGCGAGCTTGAACAGCCACGAATGTGATTCCGAATGTAATGGCGAAAATTGTGAGCGACAATTGGCGAACTTGTTCAGAGTTTCTTCATTGTAAGAAAACATTTAAAATAATGATTTTAATTATTTTTATTTTCCACCTATTACTTTTGTAATGTATCCCAAAAAACATATTTCGGTGTTTTTTTCGTACAAAAAGGAATGGATGTAAATAATATTCAATGAGTTGAAACTGAAGACGCTTTCATAACGTAGTTGGTATGCATAGTCTTCGGTTTCACCCATTGATAATATTATACTTTTTCAAGGAAAAGAACCATGTGAATTTTGCAACTATCGTCCACCCAGCAAACAATTGATAGGGCAAATGCATCCATTATGAAGCACATATTGACGGTCATTTTCGGGGTTAGATTCGTGTGTAGTTTCAGTCATTTCCATAGGTTTGGCATGGTGGAACATTCAGGTGTGA
>NW_022202534.1:0-1071 GCF_009176525.2 Contarinia nasturtii | reverse complement strand
TAGAACAATCACTAGAAAGTTTGAGAAGAGATAGTAATTATTAAAGTTTTTAAATTGAATTTTATGTAGTTATGCTATTATCTATTTGAAAGCGTCAATCAACGCGTGAACGAAGTATAATGAAATGTGAATGAATCATCTGTGAAATATTAACGAACGGCATTATGTTGAATACAACATCCCTTGACTGAACACATCATTAAACCGTCTTATTTAAATTAAAAGATGTAGCAAATTAGCATGTCATACTGAAATAAACTGGCACGATTTATTTTATGTTCGGAAATTACTCGACTGTTCAAAATGCCATATATAGTAAATATCGAGCCGAGCGTCTTCATACTCTACGTCTACATACACCGTTCATCTAAATAAAGTGTATTTGAACAGTGAATTGAATGCTCTTTGCTTGTATCTATCCGTTATTCAAGTCAATTTCTGGTTCCGAAGCTCTCACGTTCAACCAAATATTAACTCATAAATATTGTGAGCGTATATGTTGAGTGCGTTGCGATGAGAATGCCATTTACCAAGGTGAAAAATAATATCAATCAAGAGTCATGAGAGTTTTTCCGCAAATGTGATAGGGAACGAAGAAAAGGTGCTCCGTGAACGAATAATATTAGTGCGTGAATTTATGAAATTACAACCAAGTGAAATGCACGTCCGCTACACGTTCCTGTTACCAACCCAGTACATATTTTTGGTATTGTTCCATCGGTGTTTTGCATTCAGACTTTCGCAAGCAATCATTCCGTTTAATATCTGAATTTTTTATGAATGTGAAATTGTGAAAAATCTCTCTTTGGTAACAGAGTATTTACGATGGCATATACACCACAAAAAAGCAATAGAACGTACGCAATATGAATATAATGAATTGATGGATGTGTGAAAGAAATTGATGTTCATGTACTTCATCTAGATGTGTTCGGCAAAATAAATCGTGGAACGAAATACGATTTTTTTGTACCAACATTTATTGGGCATATACATTAATTCATATTTTATTCGAATCAATCTGATAACAGATTCATTTGATGTGCTTTTAAAGTCAAACGTAAACAAACG
>NW_022202533.1:0-1726 GCF_009176525.2 Contarinia nasturtii | reverse complement strand
AGATTGGTCGAAATTGAGTGTGTGGGTGATGAAAAGCAATCAAAACAACCGTTTTCTGGTATTTCTTGAAAAATGTAGAAGAAAAACTTTCATAACACACATACATTTTGTGCCATAAATGGCATGGTTTTTAACATGGAAATTCAATTAGATCGTTTATAATCAATAAGACCCAATAGATTTAATAAAATAAGCGGATTTGTCGAAATAAACATAATATGAAATCCGAAGAATTCTTACAAAATTTTGTTGGTAGAAAACTCGCGTTGATATATAGATCGAATATATCTGTGATTTTTGTCATTTTCGAACACTTTTTGTTCCTATTTTTTCTCCTTATTGATGGCGAGCTCTGCATTGTAATGAGACTGAGCTCCGCTCTGCAGTTCTCTTCACGTGTATTCTAGAAAACTCCAAATCTTAAAATTTCTTCCCCAAAATTCTGTTACCTTTTTCAAGACGAAATTGCAATTTTCTTTCGTAAAGTCAATGAACAGTCTGAATTGAAGTAACTTTTCTTCGAAGTGATTAAATAAAATGCAATTCAAATGATGGTCGAAAAGATGACAATACCATTTTGTTCGGGTCGTTGACATATTCAAATGGACTTTGATGATGAAAAAATGTGTTTCTCATCATTGAAGCGAAACAAACGGGAAATTTACGTGTGTGATTTGGTGACGCAAATGATGTGACGTTCGTCCCAAGCACCGACGACCACAATTGCGTGTACACAAATCGTCTTCATATGCTTGGTTTGGCATTGATTACGGTGGGAGCCCTGGGGACCAAGTGTGAAATCAGTTGAAAGCAGAATTGTTTTTGAAATTATTTGTATTAGAACCCAGAGATTACAACTTTTTGGTCGAGTTTTTAAAGAGAAAATGTCTTTTCACAAAGGTTAAATAATGAATTTCCTGCCGAAGATGTTCCTTCGCTCCAAATAAGTGCTGAGCTTCGAAAATTTCTGCTAGTCCGTCCCTGCAGTATGTCCCATAGATGTTCACTTCGATCCAAAAAAATAAGCATTAAGCGTAATTTGCAATGTTACTTCAGTTCAGTGTGTGTGTGTGTCTTGCGACAGAAATTGTGGTATAGCGCGCCAATTCAACAAAACAAAACAAAGAAGACGAAAGCAAAAAAAACAATGAATGGTGTATTGTACAATTTGTGCATGCTCCGTTTCAATGGAAACTAGTTATTATTTTAATATTATATTTTTATATCATTTCGGTGCTGTTTGCTGTTGTGCAGTGCATAAATTCAGTTTCACACACGCTGTCAATTTTGGCACTGTGAATGGTGTGCTGCGACGGCAAACGACGATGTGGTGGTGGTTCTTTTCCGCCGATGAACACACTCTTGTAACGTGTCATTCGCTTCGGGTTGCGCGAATATTTGTCATATAATGATATTTTTTTTTTCTCTTTTCTTGTCATACATGAAATTGTTCCGTTTTCTTCGTCATGGTTTTGTGATTACGTGTTTGGTTTTGTTGGTTGTGAAAACACTCACTACCACACACACACACACTAGCTGATTTTTATTCGATCGTGTGGTTTTCCGTCAAAATTTCCACTCTTCTTGAGCTCGTCTTTACAATTACATTTTGCGCGCTCGCGCCCTTCTTCTCTCAAAAACCTCAATGCATGAAAATACCAATTTGTTTATTGCTCTCTGCTCCGAATTCATTCGGTTATAAAATATTATATATATAGAAAAAGAC
>NW_022202532.1:0-1791 GCF_009176525.2 Contarinia nasturtii | reverse complement strand
AATCGCTAATAAATCCCAATTTTATCCGGAAATTATGAAAAATGTGCAAAATTCTTAAGAATATCTGTAGTTTGGCGGATATTTTAAAATAATAATAAACAGTTCAGCATTTAATTAAATTTAAATTTTTCAAATTAAATCCAAAAATATCTGCATATCTTTCCAGTAATTCACACATTTCGAACAAATTTCATGTAAACATACACAGCCATTGCATGATATTCATTATATATGTATATTTGGTGAATAAAAGATATTTTAACGCTTTCTCAACATAAACCAACTCGTAACGAGTTTAAAATAAGAACAACGAAAATGCTTGCAGTATTAAAAATGATAAATCAACTGTTTTAAAATGATTTACAACGGGATTTGTACAATTGACGGATGTGGAAAATGGCGAAATGATTAAATAGAGAAACAAGCATATTTCAATTATTGTCACACAAAATTACGATTTAATCTTTCATTTTATGTTCAGAAATTGCGAAGACGTAAATTGAATCATTTATGGTGAACAATATGAATGAGACACAAAGTGCTTACATCACATAAAGACTACGTCTTCAACATTTTACACATGCGCGTGTTTCATTATTAAAACGAAAATTATGGTTGTTGTAAAAAAAGTCGAGCAACAAAGGAAAACCGAAATTGTTTAAAAGAGAATTTTTAAAATTTTAGCAATTAGATCAACCATGTAATTGAAATATGAGAGTGTTATATTTGTTCTAATTAATTTTCCGGTTTTTTATTTAATTTTTTCTGCCTCTCTCTTCCGTGGATGCTGTTCTCCGCGCTGCTTTCCATCTTTTATGGCTTCTTGTTAATGGAATTTTGTGGAATGGAATAACTAACGTCGTCTACATCGTCGTTGTCATTCAATGGCTTTTGACAACGGCTTAAAAACTCGAACCACAATACACATGTGCACGACGCGCCACGTACTCAAATACATATACATTCTACAGTTGTTGGATGACCGATACGCCGTACAATAACATACTTGTTGCGCCCGTTTGTATATCAATGATGATGAATTTACTGTTTCTCTGCAACATCGTTCGGGTTTTATTCATGAAATTGCGAGCACCAGCAGGACCACAAGGTGGAGCACCATCACGGAATATATTGCAAGCGTTTCGGTAAAATGCATCGTTGTTGTCATTTTCATCCCATAATCCTCAATCAGCATCTATTTTGATTAAGAGAGCCACACCATTACTTTTGTTTTAACCTCTATCGCTTGGTCTCTCTCTACCCCTCTATCACTCAAGAGACCTTTTGAACATTAACAATATCAATTCGATGCTTTTTAATTCGGCTGCAATATCTGAAAGATGCAAATTCACTGATTTGGTTTTCGATTGCTTTCAACCAATATTCTGCCGTATTTGATTGTTCATTGTTTCTTTTTTCCATTTTTTTTTTCTCTCTTCCGTTTTATTCAGTGCAACGCTGTTGTTAGTGCCGCTATTGGGTCTACAGTACGTATTAACACCGTTTAAACCAGAATCAGGCCATTCATATGAGATCGTATATGAAATTGTATCAGCATTTACAACATCATTGCAGGTATTTGCATGAAAGAGACGTGAACGAGAGGTTTAATTGAAAATTGAATTGAAACGTTCGAAGTGTATTGAGAGGGAGATAGAGAATACGATTCATTTGCAATTCAAACAAAATTCCAAACTAAATATGAGCACATGAACCAGGTCAAATGATACGTGGACAGAAATGCCCTTAATTGTACTATCGCCAAACCATTGGCCATTATTATTTGTAACT
>NW_022202531.1:0-4348 GCF_009176525.2 Contarinia nasturtii | reverse complement strand
ACATGGTGACGCCTATTATGTCGAATGAATCAAGCATATTTTCGACCGAAATGCGCCAATTTTGTGCACGGTGAGCGACACCTTCTTCTTCCAGCAAACATTGTTCAAATTGATTATTCTTCATTAATTTTCGGATATCTGGCCCGTTCAATACGCCCAAGCAAAAAAAACACAAAGGCAATTGCCGATGGCAATTCTATACTACTAAAGGCATACTCAATAAACATGTCATTAGTTCATAATTTTAAACAAAAATGCTTACCTTCATTAATTTTCTCTTTGCTCAATCGACGAAAAATTTGCTTAATAAAATCAAATAAGCAGATAAAATTGATTGTAAATGAATGGAATTTGTTGATTTTAAAAAATATTGAGCACTTAAAATATAAATCTAAGCAATTTTCTTTAAATATTCGAAAAAAATTAAAAGGTAATAAATTTTGGCGAGGAAAATCATATTTTTTTTAACTAAATTGATCGGATGCACAATTTTTTGTTTTAAGACAGCTATGAATCATTTATGTGATTTTCGGTGAGAATATTTAATATTTGTTTGAAAAGGTGATAAAACTCGACAGTTTTTTTTGATTTTTTCGATTTTTTGTACAGGAAATGTATTCGAATATGATCGGATCTTGGAATAAATGCCAGATTCGGTTTTTTCGTGCCAAAAAACCCCCCATTACCAATTTTCACAATAATCGATTAATAAACACATCATCTCCCAGAATAGTGAAAAATGGAAACTTCAAAAAAAATTTTTGTATTGAAGTCATGAGTTTTGTATTGAAGTCATGAGTCAATATGAAGTCATGAGTCAACTAAGAAAAACGGTTATCACCGATGAATTCCTTGGCCCGGAATTAGGTAGGAATGACTAGTCCCGTCTCTGTCGTTTTTTAAAGTTGAAAGAAACTAAGACTGTGTATTTTTTCCATCAAAAACATCATACGAATTTCTTCATTCGCAGACATTATTCTAAGAATGTAAACGAAAAAATAAACAATAGCTATACATATAGTGCCCAAATCAGATATAAACAATATAAGGCGAACTGGAGAGTTCCGAGCACATGACAATAAAAATGTTGATAATATCAGAACAATACACAAACATATTGTGTACAATCGGGTGTCTTTCTCTTCAGGAATTCTTAATATCAATCGATTCGTTTTGCGAATGCGACCAATTGTCGTAGAATTCTGTGTACTTAAAATCGAGAAATACCATTTTTTACTTACAGACACGGGAAACACCCAATATAGTTTGTTTCGCAAAGAATATATGAAACAATTTAACCTGCATATTTTTTATTGAATTGGTTTTATATTTATATTAATAACTGCACCAAACAGCGTTACTTCGCCTTGTTGGTTCATTTAAAAAAATTTAAATAAATACAATATAATTAGATTCTTACATCAAGCAGTTTTGAAAGAGATAAATAATAATTATTAATTATTACAAATAATTTCATTTATGTTTACAATTCATCAATTTTGTTTTAAATATTTTTCAAATCTCGGTTTTACTGTTGATAAATTTACTTCTAATCAATTAAATTGGTATTACTTATCATTTGATATTTTTTTCGTATAATAATCATTGAAAGTTGTAAGCATTTGATTAATAGGGTCAAATTTTGGATAATCTGTTTTTCTTATTGTTATATCAAAAAGCTGTAATGTACGTATATTATGCGCCGAATTATAATAATTTAAACTGTTTGATATATGACTCGACTTCATATCACCATGAATACCTTTGAAGATGAAAGACACTTGCGCCATCTTGCGTCTTTTTTCTAGAGTAATCATTTGCAATAACAGTAATCTGTGTTCGTATTCCGGCAGCCTATAACTGTTCCATTCTCCAACGGTCCATTCTCCTTAGCGCATAAAGTAAAGAATTGTTTTTGTATTGACTCTATTCTTTTGCACATACTGTCGTAGTGTGGATTCCATATTTCCGATCCATATTCGATAATTGGTAATACAAATGTAGACTAATGGCGTTTAATTGTCCATGGGTCGATGAAATCCTTGCTGTTGAACTTTAACCAAGCCAATCTTGATTTGGCTTTTGCTATGACATGCTCAATGTGTGATTTGAAATTCATTTGCACATCAAACAACACTCCCAAGTCCCTTATTACAAAGACTCTATCAATTTGTTCGCCGCCTATGTCGTAGTTGCAGTGAGCCCCGATGTTAAGTTATTATTTAACATGTTAAGTTCATTTAATTTTAATAAATTGCGTCCATAATAATACGCTACACGATGCAAGTCATTTTGGAGATTAATGCAGTCATCTGTTGAGGTGATACATTTTGAAATTTTTGTATCATCAGCGAATGAAAATATGGTAAAATTGGTCACGAAGAAAGGCAGATCAATTACAAACATGATGAACAAAGTGGCGCCAATGGGATATCCTTGACTAAAGGTATCAACGGACATAGAACTCGTCCGTACGTCCGTCCGTACTTTGACTCGTACTAGAAGTAAGATTTGGTATCTGCTATCTTTAAAGAACCATATCAATTTTTCATATAACGAGTGAGCCAGCAGTTTTTGACTGACATTTTGTCTAACCCTACATTTTTCATAACTGAGCAGAGTGCGTTTAACTCTCAAACGGAACATTTGCATCGCATGCATGATCGTAAATAAGAATTAAATAAATTTAAATGGAAATACTAAAAACGATGATATTACAAAAAAATTATTGATTATTCTTAAAATAAAATAAAATAATTTTTATATTTATATCATTTGATTGTTCGGGTGAATCCTTCTATCGTGAATTAAACGTACGTTGTTTTGTTATGATAGCCGCAGGGTTTGACAAATTTGCAAGCAATGACAGCTGGCTCACTTTTTGGCATTGTTCTTTGTCTGCGACCAGACAACTAAGATTCGATACATTTCAACAGCTTAAATTATACATTAAATTCCATGATGTCAAGCTTTTGAAAATGTAATTTTAGGTTAACCAAGTCAAGGCTTATGTCCAAATGTTCATACTTCGATTAAATGACACATGTAGACCGATGTACCGAAATATGCTACTTACAGTATCTCTTAAAAATCCTTTAATTAATCCTTAAAAATTAATTCACCACTCCCAATTTTTTTATTTTAAAAAATGTATTTTATTATACAACTAATTTTCAGCTTGGTTACAAATGTGTTTATGATTTGATATAGAGATACTCGTATATTTTTGCTTGGTTCTAGTAAGGTGC
Source organism: Contarinia nasturtii (assembly GCF_009176525.2). NCBI lineage: Eukaryota > Metazoa > Arthropoda > Insecta > Diptera > Cecidomyiidae > Contarinia > Contarinia nasturtii. The sequence continues at coordinate 1,100 of NW_022202531.1, read as the reverse complement.
ATGACTTTTTCGAAAAAATCTTATTTTCAAAGCCTAGAGTAGTTGTATAATCATGAGCTGATTCAAAAACTGCCATATATTTTGGCGACTTGAATAAGAGCGTTCTTCGCAAAAAAATTGAAAACAAAGTGATTTTTAGAAAAAAAATCGGTTTATTTCTCACATTTCTACACTAAAATTGATCTTATGCCATTAAAGCATGGCTCAGAAATCAGTGGACACAGCTATGATAGTCGTTGTTATGTTCGTTACTAAAATTCAAATTTGTTGACTAGTGAAAGTTCTTAACTTTGCTGCTTTTTATCGCTTATTCACTTTTGCTCTGATTTTGCGTATGTCGTGGTTTTGCTCTCAACTTTGTGTGTTGAATTTTTGCTCTCGATTATGATATGTGGTATTGTTTTACTCCAAACAAAAATACATGCTATTTTTACGCATAAGAAAATTAAGTGTTGGTTTTACTATCAGGCTGTCATATAGCCCTATTAAAAATGCCTGTTTGGAATCAGCTCATGCTTATATAACTACTCTTGGATGTGATGAAAAATCGACAAAAAATATTCCATCCTATTTCAAAGCAGAGCTGTCAACGAACGTTCGTTCGTTCGTTCGTAGGCAAAAAATATTTTTATTTTCATCGTTCGTTCGTTCGTAGAAATGAATTGCGTTCGTTCGTAGAAATTAAAATGTTCGGATTGTTCGTTCGTTGTTCGTAAGGTGTTCGTTCGTTCGTTCGTTTGTTCGTTCGTTGTTCGTAGGAAAAGTATGAAAATAAAATAATTATTTTATTAGTGAAATCGAAAGTAGATTATATTTTGTGAATTTTGGTATTGATAACATAAATTATAGGAAAAAATTGAACAAAACAAATATTATTTACTTAAAATAAACAACGTAATAGTCAATATAATAATTGAATTTGCATTGTTAAAAATCGATAAATTTATTACGATTTATTGAATTACTATTTTATTTAAAACAATCCAAAAACATAAAATACAATAATAATATTAAATTATTCATAAGAATCAAACCAAATTTGCTGTTAGCAAGTAACATTAGTAATCGATTTTGTGATTTTTTTTTCCAAAATAATATGT
>NW_022202530.1:0-14770 GCF_009176525.2 Contarinia nasturtii | reverse complement strand
ATAAACAGTGGCTACCCAGTTTCATTTTTGGGTTTAATCGACACGTCACCACTCATAGAAACGAGTAAATTCAATGATACTAATTGGTTTTTGTATTCTATTACATTGAAATCTGCCTTCTTCAAAACGTTAAATGATATAGTATGGTGGGAACGTGTAAGTAAATTGCGTCTAAATGAAGCAATTGAAGAAGTTAAAGCAAAAAATGTTGATCTGGACAGTGCAGATATCGAATGGGAAGCATTGATATCGAAACAACGGTCTCATTATCATAATATGTGCGCAGTGTATAAGATCAATTCACTGCCAATTACCGTAAATTTGTTTAAGGCAACCGAGTTTGATCAGTCACATGGTCGTAATGTGTACTTTGATAAAAATATTAGAACACAAAACAGTGTTAGTGATTTAAAAAATCTTCCAAAAATTGATTGGGACAGTAACTGTCTTTCACATGTGCGCATTATTCCTGTAAAAGGTGGCCACTTTACAATGATGACAGATCAGAACAATAAAACTTTATTGGGAAAAAAAATAAATGAATTATTACTATCAAAATAAATATAAATGTTAAAACTACATTAAGTTTTATAATTATAACATTTCAAAAAAGTAGTAAGAAAGAACTCTTTATAATAATTTTTTCAACAATAAAAATTCATAAATTTTTATCATAATACCTTTCCTACGCTAGGTGTGCGGAAAAGTAAAAATTGTAATTTTAAATGCGAAATAAAATTTTAATAAAAAAACCACTGGATTCGTGCGTGCAAAGCATTTATTGCATATCTCTTTTAGTGAAACGCTTCTGAAAAGTCAGGCAGAGCAGAATGAAAGCTACTTCGAAATTACGAATACGAAATCAACTTCGTTCCTTCACGTGAGTGACATTTCGAAAATATGACGCGTGTATGTGTTATTTCCCACTCTACAGAACATTTTCTAGAAACATTACGTCATCTTAACGGCAAGCTTATCGCCATCCACATTTGTTAACAAATTAAAGAAAATATCTCATAAATTTTATAATAAATTAATTATCAAACAGTGATTGGATCATTCTTTACAAAATAAATAGTTATAGCACTGCCAATTTCTATTTTTTCAATAAATAGACCAACCAATACATTAAACTCGTACAAGGTAAGAAATATTTAGAACGCTCTAGAACACACACACATTTTCTGTGAAAAACAACACAATTGTAGAAAAAAAAATCGTTCATGAAGTCAGAATAAATGACTTCTTTTCAATGGCATAAATCAATTTCTTCAAAAAATGTAAAAAAACTTCAATTTTTTTTTTACAAAAGTGATGAAAAATGTGTTTCGAAATATGAAGCTCTAAAAAACTATTTTGTTGTTATATATCATAAGCAGTATGGCGGACACAAACGTAGGATCAAGTCAAAAACGCCAACGAGAAGGTGAAAACGATGAACACCGTCCGAAACGACAGCGTCAAACTGAGCCAACTACCATTGAACAAGCCTGTGACACTGCGAATGAAAACACTGAAAATATGGAAATGTTAGGAATATGGGAGCTGTATGAGATGGCAAAATCAAACAATGAAGAGAAAACAGCCATTCGACTGACATTTGCTCAGAAATACGCATCAAATTTATTCTCTTTCGATCGAAATTTGCAACACGCAATCGATATTACCGAGAGTGACATTTGTGTCTCTGATTTATCGATTTTTTTGAAGGTCTTGCATTTTTTTGGAGACGTAATCTCCAAACTTCGCATCAACTACAACGATTTAAGTCAAAGCGAAGCGGCCAATTTGTTTGCTACTGTGAACGAGTATTGCGGTGACACTTTGTTGGAAATTGACGTTTGTTCGTTTAATCGTTCTATCATGAACGATCTGAAGCAACCATTCGGAAAAGTGAAAGCAGTTAAATTCTCCAATTGTGAATTGGGGAGCCGATTAACGGACTTTAATCGATGGTTTCCAAAGATGCAAAGTTTAACGTTTGGTGAAGAAGTAACGGTGATCGATTGCAAATGTATCGAAGTTAATTTTCCACATTTGAACACATTGGAAATTACGGCAATGGAAGTACAAAAGCAACACTTCTTTGAAGAATTGAACATTGCCAAATTGTTGAGTTTTAATTCACATTTGCGACATTTGGAGCTTTGTAGCGATTTCTTGGATCATAAATTTCTACAATCTGTGAGCAAACATCTTCAACATTTGGAAACTCTTGCGATTGTTTGGGATTGTGGTCCTGATTATGCATGTGATAACATACGGTTTTCGATATGGCAATTACCCCTGAAAAAAAAAATACACTTGAAAAATGTCAAAGAATTTACACTCAGTTCGTTTGAAAATCTAGATTATTCCCATTGTTGTCGAATACAGCAAATTCCATTCACTTTCGATCGACTTGATAAGTTTAAGTTCATTGTGATGGCAAATAACGAAAATTACGAAGAAACTCTTGTCGATGAACTAGATTCGTTCATATTAAATCATAAAACATTGAAGAGTGTTACTTTGCATTGTGATTTGTTGTTGCCATATATACCACATTTTGTTAATTATGATTTAAACGTAACTCTGAGACTATTTATAGTGACATGTTCAAGCCTAGAGGAAATCAACATCAGTTGTAAGTTTAACTTTATTGACGACATTGAAGATTTCTTCACTGATTGTAACTCATTGAAAGTATTACGATTGGGAATAGGAAGCGATATAACGTTCAATGATTTATTGGAAAAATATGGTAACGAATGGCAAATATCCATCGACGGAAAGTATGCTGAATTTAAACGAAAGGCTATGCCTCGCGCGACAAGCGAATACGAAGCATCCGATGACCTTGATCTCTCCGATGATGAAGGGGAAATTGAGGAATATTCCGAAGATTGGCCAAACAGCTCAAATGATGATCACTCCGAAAATGATATAGAATCGAGCGAATCGAGTAAAAGTATCTCACGACAGCGTCAAGATGGCCAAAATGAAGATGACGCTGAAGTTGTTAAAGAAACAAACGAAACTGAATTATCCGATGCTCTTGATATTCCCGAAGATGATAGCGCTTCAAATTGCACAGACACAAATTCTGTTGAATCAATGGAGACGAATGAACAATCTACTTCTGAATTACCAGCTGAATTCGACCATACATTTGCTATTAACAAATTCATGAGTTTGGATTTCGTTGATTTTTTAAAAGCTGCCGACTCAAATCTCCAACGGAACCACCTAATCACCGCGGCCTTTTCGAACAATTATCAAACTAATTGTATTCACTTCATGCCGCCTCATAATTTGTCGCAAAAAACCGATAGCATTGTGATTGATGATTCATCAAAATGTTTGCCATTTCTACATTATTTCGGTCAGTTCATCAGGAAAGTGATTTTGAATTTTGAACAGAAAAGCGACGATGATTTGGGAAATCATTTGAATAAGTATTGCACGGATTCTTTGACTGAAATTAAAATTCATCATGCTACAGAAAAAACAATGCAAGACCTGGAAATTCCATTTTCGCGAATCGAAACGCTTGAGTTCAACAACAGTAAGCTCAACTGCCGACTCACGGACTTCAATAGATGGTTCGGAAGGGTTCGAAACTTAAAGTTTGCCAGCGATGTAATTGTGATCGACCGAAAATGCATCGAAATGACATTTCCACATTTGGAAAACTTGTCAGTCACTGATGACACATTTGATAAAGAGTGCATTGTCGAAACCGTGCGCCTAAATCCACAGCTACGAAGTTTAGCAATTGGTATGCATACGATGGATGCGAAATTCATGCAAAGCATCGCTGATTATGGTCATTTGCTTGAATATTTGGAAATTCAATACTGTGAGTGCGAACGAGACTTTGGTAGCGAATCTATTCACTTTAAGAATGTGAAGGAATTGAAATTGATCTTCGAAGATACTGATCAAAATATTCCGCTGTCGTTCGATTTACTGAATAAACTCACAATCAAATCAGAATGGACAGGATATGGTATCGCTGAATTTTCAAGGAAACATTCAACGATAACATGCCTAACTTTGGATATGAAATACGGCTTGCTAAGATGGAAATTTGCTAAAGAATTACCGCAGTTAAAGGAAATTTGTTTTATGGGTGACGTATATACAATCGGTAACATTATTGATTTGTTGATTGATTGTAAATTGTTAAAATCACTGCAAAAGATCGGTTTCGTGCTTCACGAGCGTGATACAATCGACGAGCTAAGAAAATATTTGCACGGTGATTGGAATGCATCCATTGATGATGGAAAAATAATGTTGGAACGTGCTATTTGGAATGACGGTCAATAAACATCAACACACGAAAATAAAATACACCGCCACACTTTAATACATTTTTTTTAAATTATTTCTCATTCAATTTTATTCCATTTTACGACATTTAGATAAAGACACATTCAAAAAATTTACAATTGTTTTTAAACTTTTTTTCTCTTTTTACATTTCGTCAAATGAATCCTTACATTAACAATTTTAATATAAGCATTGCAGAGATGCAGGACCTTTTTTTGTAAGTGTCGCTCTCTCTTGTTTTCACGCCCGGTACTTAAAAAGTTTTAAGAATTAACGTACTTCTTCGGCGCCAATTGTCTGATTGTCCAATTACCTTTATTTTTCGATACTTGCATAATATTAAACTTTTTATAAATAAAGAATAGTCAGTGTTTTATTTTGTAAATTATGAAATAAGATAATATTGGGGAAAATACCAATGGTTTACCAAATCAAGTCCAAATATTAGTACGCATCTTAAAAGCGTAAAGAAAATGAGAATTTAAATTGAATTTTTATCTCGGCTACTACGAAAAGCTAGTTTTTGTGAATTCAGCAAATTCACCTTCATTAGCTACTGTGTAAACATATGATACATTTTTAAACTTTTTGACTTGTTCTTTTCAATGCAGTTAATTTCTCCAAATTTTCACACACAAAAATGTCGTGTATTGTTTAGAAAACGTCAAAACAAAGTCTTCTTTGTTGCGATGTGATTTTTGCAAGGCACGAGTTTTCGACATCAAACATTGCTTTCGTTTATTGGAACATCACAGTCTAAATTGACAGTTCAAAGTACACACAATGTTTTCGCTTCATTCCAATACATTCACATGTCACGTATACAAGAGAAGAGCATATTCACACATAAACCATATCTCAGTCAATGTCAGCATTTTCACGACTTCCGTTTGCGTGTATGCAATATTGACACATCTGTAAGGCGAATCAACTCATCGAAGAAACATCCTGACACAATAAATCGCAGAGTCATTTAAGCTGTGTTCATTGCGAGAAGAGTAAGAGCCGCAATAGTCGGGGAAAGATTTGTCAAATATCGTAACATTGTGAAATACTGGTTTCAATTGAATATTAGTTTTAAGTAGCTGTATCAGGTTCTCTACACAACCACAGAACATGAATCGTTTTGTGGTGGGTTTCAAAAATCGCAATGCTTGTGACATCAGCAATAAGTATTTGGTCGAAATTTACATGAATGGACCGAAATTTGACATCGATTTGATTTCATCCGATCAAAAAACCATTCGCGCTCACAAATGTGTTGTAAGCATGTATTCAATTTATCTCAAGGATTACATTCGCGAACTCAATTCCGAGGGCAAAGAATACAGTGTGTACATTTTTTATTGATTTTTAACTCTTTACAGAAAAAAAAAATTAAAAAATCTTTTGGTAAAAAAATCGTAATTTCGTCGTGTTGAATAATGCTTTTGTTCTTATCCCATTTCAATAGTTCTATTGTCCGATATTTCAAGCCACGTGCTGAAGCAAGTAATCGATTTGTTTTACAATGGACAGATTGTGATTAGTGGCGAGGTCAAGCCATACATGATAAAAGCATTGGTTTTCCTAAAGGTACCTGATGTTTTGATTCAGCCGGCGAAAACACAACAGCCAACTGCACCATCAAACAACGGTAAGGAATGGCATTTTTAAGCGTTGAACTTTTTTTCATCATAACTTGTTCATTCAGTTCGGATGCGTGTACCACCAGTAGTGATAAATCCAAGATACGCCACACAAGTGCGGCCACCGCCAATGCCACCAACGCTCCATTCAACGCCGATCATTCGTGATATGAACATGGTTCACGTGAACAACGCTCAATGCAATTGGGATCAAGTCGGACCATCGCCGTGTCCAAATCGTTCTCAATTCTACAATCATCATTCTCACAATTTCATACCATTCAGATACATTGAACGTCAAGACACGACATTAGTGACGCCATCGATTTCGTCACCGCCCGTTCGTTTGATTTCAAGCACACCAAAAGCAGCAAAAGGAAAAGGTAAAACTAAATGTGAATTTTCTAAATCGTCCAATTCCAAGGCATGAATCTAAGGCTTCAACAGAGATTCTAACCATTTTAAATCATTTTTTCAGCCATGGTACAAAATACTCAATTCGTACGTATGCAAAATTCAATGAAACGCAACATCCCTGGTTTATTGCGATTGAAGAAAATGAAAGGCAACGCTTCAGCTGGCAATCAACCTTACCGTTCCTTTATATCCAACCAAACGCCGCCAATATCAGTGCAATATACACAAAACCAAATCGAGGTGAACAGCATGAATATTGTGCATCAAGACGCCAATGGCATTGTGTCGATGGCTTCGAATTTGGTCGAAACAAACTATGTAGAAGTCAATAATTTGGGCTTTTAAACGACTTGGATACAGTTTCATTGCTTTTTTTAGTAGTTTTTCAATCGTAGCATACAAAATGCATCACATCAAATTGAATGGATCTCATTGTTATTGATCTTATTGAAAATATTTTACATAAATCTAACTCACACAATAATGTAACCTGAATACCAGTCCATTTTGCGTAATCAAATTTTGATCAAAGTAAACAAAACTCTGGAGAACAAAGGAATCTTTTTCTTCATTCTTAGTTTCTTTTCGAAATTTGAAGGTTCAGTCATCTTAATCGAAGTATTTAGTTCGAAGACTTATTATAAAAAAATTTGGTTCGTTGGCAACGGACCATGAAAAAAAATTCAACACTTTTTCTTGAATTCAAGTAAATAAATTGTGAATATGTCTTTTGAATTCAATATATAATTGTGGTTGTGATTTGGCATTGTACATAATTTCGGGCAAGCATTCAACGAAATGTCAACATGAATAGTGGAGACATACTCATACACACATACACAGCACAATACCTGCAGAATGGGTTACGTCACCGACTACGATGCACACAGTAATTCTTTTGATCTTCTTTGTTCGGTGTTCACAGGAGAAGCACGCTCTCCATACAACTTGCAATCACTGATGCAGTACTTTTAGCCAAAAATCATATGAAACTTCTAAATAACAGGATTCTGTGTTGAATTGAAGCAGAAAAATCGAATTTTCTACCTTATTTTGTACATTTCAATTTTGGAAAATCTCTCTTTATTAAAAACCTCACAAAGAAAAGTCACTATGTAACACAAAAATGGGAAAAGCGCAAAACATGTCGAAATAAATGGAAAAGTAATGAATATTCAACGTAAAAAAAAGAAATTATGTGACAACTGAAAACTCGTCAAAAGCCGATCCAGGTTTTCAGCTGGCAGCATGTACAATTATTCCCCATCCAGAGAAATGGTAGAAATGCTACATACCCATAAATGTCAACATCGTGCATTTACTGGTATCTTTCATCAAAAGGTCTTTCATCAAAAGGTCTGATAACGAGAAGCCTAAACTACGGAAGTAACTATTAATAGTTCAAAAAATTAATGGATGTATTTGACTTATGGAAATGATATATGATTAATATCATATTTGATAGATTTAAACCCCACTGATTTAAATGATTGAATATTGTATTTCCGTCTGGAAAATTCAGAAAAACGAGTCCAACAAAAAGTCCAAATATACGCTTTATTCCACTTATTACCAATTTATGATGAAAATATGACCATCTGCCAATTAATAATAAAAGGTCAAAAAATTACTAATAAAATAATCTTCTGAAATGACGTAGATTTTGTTTATATATCACAAAGTTGAACCGTTTCAATTCGTGATTTGTCGTTAATACCGAAAGACCGTGATTATCTCTCTTCTCATTTCAAAATCATTTTCAATTCAAGAATATTTTAACCACTGAAATCAAAGAAATGTTACCATTTGCAGTTGTGAAACGGCAACTAGCCATTATGGCTATTATTCCAATTCCAAAAGTGTATTTACCGTCTAAATTACGCAATTTACAGACGTTACTCAATTGGGAGCACGTTAGTTTCGTTTTTTCAGTGTTGCTCGCCTATTTTACGGCTCCGCTCTACTTTCTCTTGTTCAAAGCAAACAATTTTGTTGAATTTATTGAAGTTACGTTTATGGTGACCGTAACATTGCTGAAAGTGCTGTTTTATCCAATTTTAATCTGGAAACGATCCGACCTTTTAAGCTTACTGCTTGAGTTGGAGAAAACTATTGAATTGAGTGAGTTTAGTTGAAATAATTCATTTTTTAAAAAATTATCGACATTGACATTTGTGTGCAGGAAGCAAGGATCCGGAGATTCGTACACTTTATTCGATTGAAAATGAAAAATCTCAGAAATTTGTGAAAATATATTGGAACATTTTTTTCATATATGTTCAATGCTTCATAGTACCAAAAGTGTTGGGATCGTTCATTGCGTATTTTACGTCGGGCCTTTCGAATGATTCATTTCAACTGGTTTTCACCGCAACGTATGTATTCCGAATCCATTTACGATCAGTATTTGAAAATGTTCACCTTGAATTTAGATACCCATGGAACTGGAAGAACTCAATGCGTGGTTACTTGGCAGTGGCATGTGTTCAATACACTTCTGCCAATGTTGGAATTTTATTCATGGCATGCATTTTGTGCTTTTATATCGGATTCTGCAAAGCATTCGGAGCATTCATTTTGAACATCAACAAATGTCTTACCGACTTAAATGACCAAATCACCGACAAACAACAGACATTTACAGCTGACAAACGCATTGAAATTATTGAAAGATTTTACGATATCATTCAATTCCATTCGGACACCAAACAGTTGAGACACAGATTTTATCGATTATCAATTTTATTCTCTGTTTCAACATTTCTGTCGTTCACATTTAGGTTTGTTGAATGTTTTAATAATTCATTTGGTTGGATAATAACCGTTCTATTTGGGTTATCAAAAACATTCCTATGTACTGCTTTGTTGGGATTAAATGTGGTAGGTTTCGATAGAATTTGTTTAAAATGATTTGGTAAAATGAAAATGTTCTAAAATTAGGCGGTGTCCATGGGAAATTGGTTGGACGTGTTTCGTTTGATGGTCAGCCTGTCATTGGCTATGATTTACGTGATTGTGGTTTGCATTTTCGGGGACGAAATGACGTGTGGATTTAATGAAATTTATAACACGATTGATATGTTATCCTACTATGAATTACCGACGAAAATTCAAAAGTATCTACCGATGATGATTGCCATTGGACAGAAACCGGTGCACGTGGAAGGTCACATGAATATTAAATGCAATCGGCCACTCGTCAAACAGGTTCCATTTTTTGGTGTTTCTTGGGGTGAAAAATTATTTCAAATTTTCTACTTTACACAGATTACTAATGCCGCTTTTTCCTACTTTACTATTCTACGGAAATTCAGTTGAAAAAAAATTAAACAACGGAACAATTCAGTTGAAAAAATGCCACATTTCAGCACGGATTTTGGATAAGTGGTTTTAATTTGATGTGAATATGAAGAAAAGAACTTTTGCTTTTGAATTTCCGGATTTTAGGATGAATATATCTTACTCACACTAGATGTGCGGAAAAGTAAAAGGTGCAATAGATAAAATGAACATGTCTAATATTGGATTCGGAGATAATGGTGTCTTCTCGTAACAATATTGAAGTACAAATATGCCGTGATCAAGACACACTCGAGACGAAGACTACAATTCTTTCTTTCTTTAATTTTCTCTTTTTTCTGCTAGTAGAAGACGAAGAGCCCAGTCAAAGTTGTGTTGATCAAAATACTGCTAGGGGAAATGATCTATTCGCGAATGGACAAAATTTATTGATTGTATGATTAAGTCGTCATTTTAGTAAAATAATTCAAGAAATTCGCATACAATTCGCAAGCTATTCGCAAAAAGTTATCACAATCAAACTATATAATATACGCTTGCAAACGAACCAAGTGAATAGCGGCGACGCAAGAAAACGAAGTGAGTGAATAGCGGCAGCGGATAACATTTTTTCTTTCGTTCGTTGTCGCTATTCACTCATTTCGTTTTCGTGCGTCGCCGCTGTTCACTTGGCTCGTTTATAAGCGTTCACAATTTGATACATACAAAACTTACAAATTTTGCGAATTGTCTCACGTTCATAGCGTTTTGTTTGCGAATTGTTTTTTAAATCACAACTTTACTGGCCCATCGCTTACAAATCATTTCGCATAAAATTCGCAAAATATCGAATAATTCGCTATTTTCTGATCGAGATCCGATCCCCTAGAAATACTGTGCGCTTCTCTCAATTGATGAAAACAAAATAATTTCGTTGCATTCTTCTTTTGTTTTATACAAATTGTTTTTCTCTTAATTAAAAGAAATCAGCAAAAATAAAATGTCTTACATCCGTAAGATGAACTTTTCCGTACTGTGATCCACAACATGCATTTATTACAAATCTTTTACCGTAAATATGAATTCATGAGAAAACTGAATCTGATATAAGTTTTGCGATACAAATAATTTTTGATAGACTTTTCAATGCCTGTATGATATCGTAATCATGTGAAAATTTGCAGAGGTTATTTTTTTCACAAAAACTTAACATTCTGAAAGTTTGAAGAAATTTCAATGCATATTAGGGATACTTCCCATAAAAAATTTTGTTTTTGAGCGAAAAATCCAAAATTTTGTTCGGGAGGTACCCCTAATATGCGTTGAAATGTCTTCAAACTCTCGAAATGGTATTTTTTATGATAAAAATAACCTGTGCAAAGTATCAGCTCATTACGATATCATAATAATAAAATCCAATTTTTCTGAAATTTTTGTATGAAAAGTGTGTCGAAATATATTTGTATCGTAAAACTAACGTCATATTCGGTTTTCTCATACCCAAAAACTCCTCAATACATATGTTTGAGTGTGATTTGTGATACATTAAATATCACTTTTGGAAGAAAAATTGAATTTTTCCTATGGATGCCCATGGGTATCACACCAGACATGACACGTCGTTCTATCAACCAAAGTCGCTCAAAATCTAATGGTTTCTATTCCTCGGCACCCCCAATCATTCTGTGAAGTCAGATTTTGAATTACTTTTCTTGTTTGAAAGTTATCGTGTTAACAAATTTTTGCGTACAGCGTACAGGGCACCACGCACATACATTCGGACATCGAAAAAACGCTAGATTCATGTTCCCTGGCCCTAAAAACGCCCAGAAAACACATTTTTGATGGATCTTAATTTTTCGACCGATTCCAATACGTTACCTTACACACAAGGTGTGTGCGGAAAAGTAAAATATCGTCGATTTTAACGAATTACGTCGAATAATTGAAATGATATTTGTTAACACATGTAAGCACATTGTTGAAACATACTGAGTTCTGTGTAACACGTATATCACTCAAATTGGCACAAATTCAGACGTCCGCCATTTGAACAACATACACACAATATTAAATTCGTTTTTATTGGTATAAACCTTTATTCATAGGCTATCGAATAGAACATTCACCTTACACTGATCGGACCATTGTCTTCGATTTTTCTCAGTATGTGTCGAACCTTCAAAATCATGTGCTGGACAACCGATTTGTCGATTTCTTTCAACTTTCTCTCAATTGATCCAACCAATTGTTGCCCGTTTCAAGTATTTTGGAGCTTCGCCTATAACATACATCCAAAAACAGACTAGAAATAATCAATTTGGTGTCTTTTTGTGAAGTTAAAAAGATGGTCCTTTTTTCATGGAAATGTCATATTTTAAGAAGTGAGCCATTAGTGTGGTTTTTCTCCTTGCAAAGCAAAATTTTGTCTTAAATCAGATAGTTCTCAATGAATCCCATCGATTTAAACATAAATTGGTTGATAATGGAGCATGTAATGGAGGTTTTACCTTACCTAGGGGTTTTTATCTCAATCAAAACACTGTGAATATTGCGTATATTTTGCGTATATTCACTGCGAATATTCGCAAAATATTCGCAAAATACGTACATTCAATGCATTATTCGTAAAATATGCATAGTATATGTACCATCGAATAATATATATTCGCGAACAGATAAATTCCCCTAGTACCTTACGTTTCAGCACTAAATTTTCGAATAATGGCTCTAAAACAACTTCCAAAGAAGATCCTAACCTATATTTTAGCCCTATATAGTAGTGCTCTAACGTTATCAATGCAAAAGAAACCACTTGCACTTGATTCGTGGTTCGATTTGGCAATGAATGTTTCACTACCCAAAATGATGAATTTTTCAGTGCAACATGCTAGGTGAAGTAAACACTCAATTTTTGACAACCTCTGGAATTTTTTTGTAACCTATTTTGCTGATCTCTAATGATCGTGTCTAAATCTATTGTTTTGGTACAAATTTGGATGTGCTGGAACCATACAAATCACTAAAAATGAATTTTTGCTTGACCAACCCGGTTTTCGGTACTTAATGACAATTTTGAAGGGTTTGAGCATTTAAATTGGGAATACGACCGTACTTTTTGCATTCTCTAGAATCTTTATATTCATATTAAGTCCATGAAACACGATACATGGTTCGAAGACAGATTGGTTTATCTTTAGACACAAGCAGAATTTGTTTTGAACTTAGCTATCCAAAACCATTTGAGACACTTTTTCGTAAATCCAATTTGTACGACATTGCGAATGGATGTATTTCGTCGAATTGAGTTTGATAGTAGTCTTGAGGTACTTATAAACGTGCCATGTGCATTGTTTGATATTTTGGTATTTGTTATTGCAGTGTAATAAACGCTGTAAGTTGTGCCAATTTGAGTGATACACGTGTTATTCAAAGAATGTTAGATATGCGTGTAAGCAAAACTGATACTTTCGTCGAGTTTAGTAAATAAACGGTATAAAACAGCAGTACATCAAGCATGTATAATGAGTTTCAATTTGTTTCACAATCACGAATAACCACCTTTTTCAAGCGTATCCGCATAAAATAATTGCTCTAATATCACTTTTAATTGAATAAAAAAAGTTGTACTCATCTTCTAGATAAAAAATGAATTTAATTTGTGTCTTATTGTCGGTGTTTGTTTTGACGGAATATACTGTAAGTACATCCATCTGATCCACTTTAATTGAGTAATATTTTACGACATCTTTCTATACAGTTTATTCGATATTTTTCTAAAAATTAATCAATTTTTCAATCTATTTCATTTTTCGCATTTAAATACTCTTTTATTTTCTATTTTTGAAGGAATTGCATGGACAAGGTATTTGCTTCTATAATTTTTCTCTTCAAAAGAAAAAAAAACACTCTTTACGTACTGGAACTAAATTCGTGGCACAAAATTATGCCTGTTTTATATTTAGATAAGAAAATGTGTGTCGTTCTCACACAGCCTCTCTTAATAGTTATTACCAAGGAGGGTTGACGTATATGAGATTGGAGACTTTTTTTTGCGAATCTCGCTAATGAGCGCCATCTGATTTTAGTGTGAATTAGATGCAAAAATCAAATTTATTTCAATAATTTGGAATGTATTTGAATGTTATAGTTTCAACACAAAAATTGTATTAAAAATCATTCAAGTAAATCAAATTGAAATTAAATCAATTAAAAATCATTGTACACACACATAAAGCATATAAAATAATACAACTAAATTATAAATACTCACACCATTCTATGGGAACCTAACAAAATCGTATTATTTCAAATTAGAATTATTTTTATTTCATATAAATGATTCTATTTATTTTTTCAAATTCATTCTATTAGAATTATAAATAAATAAATTTCTATTTATTACAGAAAATAATGATTCATTATTAATGAAACAGAAAAAATTCTCCACAATGTGAAAATACGAAGTTACGTATATATTATGACAGCTGTGGTTACGTATACGTCGACATTAATAATCTGTCAAAACCGTAAACACATTATTTTCATAACGCAATTTTGCGATAGTTCCTATTAGTTGAAAAAAATTAAATTTTTGTGTGCAAACTGTAAGTTATTTTGTGATTTTATTGTGTTTAGATTGAATACGATTTCATAAATTTTTGAAAAGTGATTTTACAGTAACAAGAAATGTAAAGCAGAAAGAAAAAAACCAATAAATGAGTTTAGAACGTTTAGAATCATATGCACATTTTCGTGATATTCTAACCTCAATCGCTCTTTACTCTCAGTTTTACATTCTTTATATCAACAATTATTTTATAATTTAAACAGGAAACGCAAAATGGTTTAGTGCGATGTATGCCAGCAGAATATTTCGGGAAACATTTACAAGCACAAAAGAGTTGAGCACAGTTGGGATCGAGGTGGTATTAAATTGATTAAACAGGAAGATAAAACTCTGATCGAAGCTATACAAAACGAAAAAACATTCGTTGGACCTTCGCTGTTATATTTGAAACGTCTCGCAAATTATGCGGTAACACAAAATTTTCAAGCCACATTTTTTGGAGTCGACTCACCAAAACCAGAACTTGTCATTACAACGGGTACAATTGCAGAGAATGAAA
>NW_022202529.1:0-3492 GCF_009176525.2 Contarinia nasturtii | reverse complement strand
TTATAGGTGGCGCGTGGAACCGCAAAACTACGTATTTCACTACTATGCTATTTTTTAAACTAATTTAGTATTTTTCTGTTTTCATATTGGATTAAAAAAATGTGATATTCCGCAATTGATTCACAAAAAATTATTTTTATGGGCAATTTTAAAATAGACCATTTTGCGATCTAATATAAAAACAGAGCAATATTGAATTGGATGAAAAATGTTTGTCCAATGTTTCTCACAAAAATTATTTTTATTAGTCAATTCTGAATCGGACTAGAAAAATGTGCCATTCGGCTCATATTTATAAAATCGATATACAAAAATGTGCTATTTCACAATTGGCTTACAAAAATTATTTCCGTTGGCCAATTGTGAAATAGCACATTTTTGTATATCGATTTTAGAAATATTGGCCGTTTCAAAATCGACCATAATAATTAATATTTATGAGCCAATTGAGTTTTTCTGCAAAAAAAATATTTTTTCAAGTCAATTCTGAAAACAGAACACTATTAAATTAGCTAAAAAATGTATGTCAATTTAGAATCGGTCCGGAAAATTATCTGAATGAATTTCAAATAAATATGGAATTAAAAATTATTCATCAATTAATAAAAAGCTTTGAAAGTGAAACATTTTTATTCAAATTTCGTGCATATTTTATAAAATTTGTCTGTCATTGAATATTGTGATTTTTATAAAGCCGATTTTCAACGAGCCCATTTTTTATGCTGCGTCGGTTTTACTTAAATCTCCATTTGAAGCAAACAATGTACGTCGGCATCGCTTAAGTCCAACAGCAAACGAAACATTCTTCATTGATCTGGCCTTTGCTGTTTTGGACCGAGTCATCATGCCAAAGGCTTGCTTGGAAGCTGTTTTCTTTCTTGTGGCGGTTCTATTGACGACGCTCTTCTTTGTTGATTGAGTTGCTTTCTTAACTGTTGCCTGAAGAAAGTTAAAAAATAAACATAGATGAAATTCAACAAAAGAATCAAAAAAAGCGGTTATTTGAATTCATATGAAATTGATTGAATTGTTATATAAATAATTTAATAAATATACCACGTACCGCACTTCTTTTTTCCTGAATCTGGGTCTTCGTAACGGAACGATTGGATGAAACATAGCAAATGGGCGTACGGCTCCCATTCGCAACCAACCGAATGTTGATGTTCTTTGACAATGGCTGTAAAGAAGACAATCTCTCATCAAAATTTTGATAAAAAAGTTAATTAATTTAATTAAGCATTACCGAGCTCGGTGTCGAGGAGTTTAAATTGGCCTGCGGTGCCAATGAATTTCGGCTTCGAGTGGAACGCTGAAGCAAACGCTCACCGCTTGCAAATGGTGTTGGCGGCAATACCAATGAATGTTGGCTTCGGACGGAACTACGAAGCAAACGCCCACCGCTTGCAAATGGTGTTGGTGGCGGTATTATAATTGGTGTTGGCGGCTGCGACATAATCGGAGAGACTTGATTTGGCATTTCACGTAGAATCGATGCGATAGCTTGAGCTGATGCAATGCTGTTCGGTGACATTGGCGACGTTGAACTATCCAAAGTCAACGCAGGAGTACAAGACGGCCGAGTGCACACTTTGCCCGCTTCCTTCTTTTCTTTTTCGTATTTGCGAATACGACGAAATTTGGCCAAAAAGGACGCCTTGTGATCGGTCGGTAGCCAAATTCCTTTGAAATAGCCAGCCAAAGCACGTTTATACAAATTGAGTAGGCTGACGTTGGCAAATTCATCACAGCTTGATTTTTCAAAAGTGTCTCGAACTCGATCTTAAAAATGCTGTTTTCATCCATTTTTCCGTGTGAATGTTTTCCACAAGGCCGGTTTGCTTGTAAAAACGAGCTCCAGCAAGGCAGGTCGGTTCATTGAAACAATCCAAATACATGGTTTGCGAATTTTCGTTGGATTTTTTATAGACCAATCCATCATTGTCTTTGAAATATTTGACTGAATCTGAAAAGAAAAAAAATTCGACACGATTTCATTATTATTTTGAATAATATAATATTTGAAATAATAATTTTTACCTCCAATCGATTCCATCGTCTGGTTGTCTTGATGATTACTTGAATTGTCCACAAAATTTCACTAATAATTCGCTCTTATTTAATGCAATCAAAGTTACCGCATAAAAATGTAAACAAAGATCTGTCAAAGTCAACATACAAGATGTCAAAGAGAGCTTCATACGCAACTCAACTTAATGATGTTAGCGCATTGAAATGTAAATATCAACAAAATGATGAAAATTATGGCCAAAAAAAATTGTAATCACTTTTAATTTAAATATTTTTTGTGAAAAAATTTGTCTTTAGAAAGTAGATTAAGAAATTGAACGATTTGTTGTGATGCTCAATATCAACAAAAACGTTCATTTCGACGTGCGCTGCCATCTGATGAGAAATGT
The DNA here is from genome assembly GCF_009176525.2 of Contarinia nasturtii. Classification (NCBI taxonomy): domain Eukaryota; kingdom Metazoa; phylum Arthropoda; class Insecta; order Diptera; family Cecidomyiidae; genus Contarinia; species Contarinia nasturtii. Next base: position 1,072 of record NW_022202529.1, on the reverse strand, counting down.
ATGATTTGAAACTTTTTTTAAGTGTCTGTCAAAAACTCTGGTCTCACTGTACAAGAGTGTATCGAAGTTTTGGATTGGATTCTGATCACTATTTGGTTGCTAGTAAATTGAGTATTAACAAGAGCCGTATAAATAGTTATCGGAAACCATCCAACAGATTGCGAGTGGATCGTTTGAAAGAAGAGAGTGTGGCCAGTGAGTTTGTTGCAGTTTTGGAGGAAAAATTTTCGGGTTTGAATGAGAATGTATCTGACATTGAATCAGAGTGGGGCATTTTCAAAAACACTGTTCTGGGGGCTGCCAGAGAGTGTTTAGGGTTCGTTAGAAATAAGAATGGTAAAAAGAAGACTGATTGGTGGAACAACGACATTAAGGCTGCCGTTAAGGAAAAGAGATCTAAATGGATGCACTGGATGCCGAATAGGACTGAGGAAAACTGGACATCATACAAGGAACAACGGGATACCGCAAAGCGAATGGTCAAGGAAGCAAAAGAGGGACATTGGATAAAATTTGGAGAGGAATTGGAAGAAGCAGGTCAGCAGAGGAACAAAGTATTCTGGACTAAGGTGAAGAACATCAGAAACGGAGGTAAAAAGCAGGCACCGACAGCAGTTTTGGACAAATCGGGCAACTTAGTAATTGGAAGAAACAATGTACTCAACCGCTGGAAGGAATATTTTGATGACTTATTGAATGTTGACAATGGAGTTACTGGACAAAATGGACAATATGGAGAGGAAAATATTATCGATGGGTTTGTGCCAGAAGAAATTAGTATGGCAGAAATTCAAGCAGCTATTCAGAGATTGAAATGGGGCAAAGCAGCAGGCGTAGATGAAATTCGCACTGAATTCCTATTGAGTGGCGGTGTAGTTGGGGTTAGATGGTTGTATCGTATTTTTAATGTCGCTTGGGGCTCTTCTGTCGTACCTTTGGACTGGGGCTTGTCAGTAATTTCTCCTCTTCATAAGAAAGGCAGTAATAAAGACTGCAATAATTATCGTGGAATTCCTCTATTGAGTGTTGTCGGAAAAGTTTATAGTTCAATTTTGGAAAAACGAACCAGAGC
>NW_022202528.1:0-3497 GCF_009176525.2 Contarinia nasturtii | reverse complement strand
ATTTGTTTGATTTGCTAGAGAATTTTTGGTTTTTGAAAAATCACCCCCCCCTGTAAAATGTAGCTCGCACATTACTGCGTTAGCCAATAGTGCGACGCATTTTCTTATGATTTTTCAAAGCCTACTTTGACAACGATATGCAATTGAATGTTTTTTTCCATATATTTTTTTTTTGTTTTCAACATTCATTTATTGTCAGGAACAACAAATAGGACACATGAAATGACGAAGAAGAAGATGGAAACATTTTTAGTTCTTACACTGGGAATCGTTCAAAAACCGACCAAACGATGTCAGAATCCGGAAAATAAGAATACAAAGGATCGGTAAGTTTTTTTTTGCATTGCAATTTCTTCATTGTGAAATGAATTTTAATTTTATCGTATCTGATTTGTATCGATCAGTTTTCTAGTTTTCCCCAACTATGAACCGGTCCACAATCGTATTCTTCACCGGTACAAATTAAATGAATATCCTCCATCGGCCGTCTCCCGTAGTTTACTCCGTCTACGAGTAATTTACGTTGTGTGAGTAAGTGTCGTTTGGTTTTATTCATTGTAGACCGATTGATATATTAATGGTGATATTTTTTTTCTTTCCATTCTTTTTTTTATTGAAATGGCACCAAGTGCTATTCTATAGTAAGAATTTTGTTTTTCTTTTTCTTCCACAACAGAACGCGATTCTCAACACTTCTACCAAATCTCAAATTAAAGCAATGTTGTTTCAAATGTGTGACGATTACTTTGCTCTTAAACTATACATATTTGATTTTCATTATATGTTTCCATTACTTCCATTACGGTCCATGGCCTGGAAATGCCTATGTAATTTACATATAAACGAGTGAGACTCAAACATGTTCTTCTTTTTCCATCGAATATACCAGTGGCGCCACCAATTTTACATATAAGCGCATACAAAATTTTCAATATGGCTGCGCCCATGAGAGAGAAAATTTCGTCTCATTCATTTCCGCCCCATGTTACGGTCCATTACATATTGATCAATTTTCATTATTTCCATTCTTTTCTTTGTGATTAACGCTAGGCAGAAGAAAAACGCCAGTAAACGTTTATTGACGGTTGAAACGTGTCATCATTATTTGAATATAAATGCTAATGAAGTGCCTAGATATCGATGTGATTTTAAGTGCTGTCCTCCAATCCGAGATGCAGAAAATCAAAAGGCACTTTGGAATGGTTTAAAATCGGGTGACATCGATATGATTGTTTCCGATCATTCGCCAAGTACAGTTGAGATGAAATTGTTAGTCCCAACTGGGCGCAACTATGGCAATTTTATCAAAGCATGGGGTGGAATTTCATCCGTTCAGTTTGGTATGTATCTGATATCATTTTCGTATTTGAAAAGAAATTTTAAAGAAAGAAAAAAAATTTAATTGAAAAGAATAATTTCAATGTCATCTTTATTTAGGTTTATCGTTATTCTGGACAAATTGTCAGACATTTGGTTTGAATATCAACGATTTGCTTCGTTTAATGTGTGAGGAACCAGCAAAACTGTGTAAATTTAATGATCGGAAAGGAAAATTGGCAAAAGGATACGATGCTGATTTGTGTATTTGGAATCCAGAAGCTGAATTCACGGTCACACCAGACATTATTCATTTTCGCAACAAATCCAACCCATACATGGGAAAACGATTGAAGGGATTAGTGCATGCAACAATCGTGCGAGGACAGTTTGCCTATAAACGCACAACGGGAGAAATATTTAATTTCGTTGGCCGTTTATTAAGATAAATTATAATAAAATTCAAATAAAAGATTTAATTCGAAATGTTAACCGACACGAAAGTTATTTAATCGAGTTAATTGTTTTAGTTAATACTTTTAAACAAAGAAAATTGTACATGAATTAAAGATAATTGCCGTGACAACATATAATAAAAACGTCAAAAGTTTCTTTTCTCGAATTGATGACGTAAAACGATATTAATGACAAAAATTGGTGAATAAACAGAAGCTCAACAACTGGTTATGCTGAATTAGTATCGAAAAGGGAAGAGAGGTGGAAGGAAAACACAAAAATATTAATTAAAACGCGTATATACATTATACATTCAGGTGGAACGAGAGCGAGATAGTTAGTGGAGAGAGAAATTGAATCAATACGGAAAATGATAGAAAATAACGACTTGTGCGATTTACGAATTATATTGCATGTTGAACGTGAGCAAATGTAAAATTCCCGACGTTCAATTCGCGTCGTCATCGTGCACATGACATCGAAAAACCTCTCTTTGGATTTGAATTCTTTCTCACACAAAAAAGAGATTGTGAACGAACAGCAGTAGAAGCAGCAGCATAGAATAACAAAAAGCTTTACTGAAAAATTAGCAACATTTTCGTTCGATCTGTGTCTATTGTGTTATTGTTGACGCGATGACGTCATTGGTGTTATGCGTTTGTATGTCACATGCTTACGTCAGCCGTGGGCTGAGTAGAATGTTCGCGCGAGAGCAGAATATTAATACTTACGTTCGCGCAATTCTACTCACTCACGCGCCCGCTGTCTCTTTCACTCCAAATGCCCAACCGTGTAAGCACAACGAGCAAAGGCACTTCGTCACGAGCAGTAACCACAACCACGGAAACGTTGACGGCGATGATAATGATTTGAACAGATTGAATAGACAATTTAGAGTTTTTCTGATATTGGAGTTCTCGAGCTGGGTCGATTTTCACACACATGTGCTGCTTTGTACACGATTTATACATTATCAGTTCAGTTTTAGATTTCATTTTGCCAATCAAAATCCATCATTCATTCCATTACATATGTGTATGTGTGTGTATGTGAGTGATTGCAAACTGTTTGATAACTATTTACCTTGCCTTAACTTTCGTGATGTATGCCAAGCTATAAAACGGCTCCAATTTTGTATTTCATATGCTACATTCGAGAGAAAGCAAAAGTCTTGCTCGTCATATTTTGATTGCGCAGTAGTTTTGGGCATGATGGAGGTGTTGAAAGGACACCCGATAATAATTTGGATTGTGTCGTCAACATTGCAAATACATTCGTTAATGTTTATTATTACATTTGTTATCAGCAAAAAAAAAAACTATTTATTGCCATCAACTATTGCTTATGTCTTCCACATGACTCTTTTGTATTCAATCCAAAGTCAGCCTTACAAATGGAAAATTTCAATTTTTAATACGAAGAAATAAAGAGTTTCACAAGACAATTTGGTTATAAAAGGAAGGAGTAAAGCGAGACGGGATAGAAAAAAGAATGAGAGCACGATAAAGACTAAGAAAAGTGCGAGTGAAATAAGCGTATGGTAATTAAATCGCTCCGAAATCATAACAAAATAGCAAAACAAAGCAGTAAAAATGAGAAAACAAATTTCACCAATCGTATGTGTATTTACAAAAATGAATGTGCGAGCGATGACTATGTACGAACCATATAACACATTGCGAAACACTAAGAAACAGATACACAATGATGGAGGAAAACAACAC
>NW_022202527.1:0-2105 GCF_009176525.2 Contarinia nasturtii | reverse complement strand
CTACTCCACACGTCTCACACTTTGCACAATATACACCCGGTTTTTCGTTATTTGGTATTGTGTCTTTTGTGGATTTTAATAGCTGCTTTATTTTGTTGGTAGAACGGGCAACGGGCGAAATGTTTATATCATCGAAGCATTTTGATAATTTGTTATGTGATGGCCCATGGAAATGCATAGAAATGCGTTTTTTCTCCACATTTATTGGCGTTAGGCTTGTAACATTTAACATGGTTTTTCTCTTTCTATGATTTTTGATGAGCCCGTCAATAACTTGTGATTTGTAACCGTTCTTTTTTGCTATGTCGTATATTCTTAGCTTCTCTTTTTCAAAATTGTCTTCGTTTAGCGGAACGTTACATAATCTATAACACATTGAGTTGAATGCTGCCACTTTGTGCGTTGTGTGATGGTGTGATTCAATTGTGATAAATCGTTCGGTACTAGTCGGTTTTCGGTATATGTCAAAAATAATGTCTCCGTTGTTATTCCGTTCAAGCATCAAATCCAAGAAAGGTAGGCGGCTGTTTTGTTCGCGTTCAACCGTGAATTTAATGTGTGGGGAAACATTATTGATGACGTCCAGAATTTGGTCAATTTTATCCTCTTGTACTATTGCAACTACGTCGTCGACGTATCTTATCCATACTTTCGGGAACAAGTCAAATGTCGTCAACCTTTCTTCCAGATGATTCATATACAAGTTGCATAAAAATGGTGACAAACAGTTGCCCATGGCCATTCCGTTCGTTTGCCTATAGTATTTTGATCTGAATTGGAAAAATGTGTGTTCCACACACACTTTTGTCAGTTCGTACAGGGCGTCTGCTTCGATATGATCTAGGGATTGTCTATCCAGCCAATTTTGTAGACATACCAACGCTCCCTCAACCGGTACACTGGTGAAATATGACGATATATCAAATGAAATTAATACTTCATTGCGCTGCAATTTAACATCTTTCAACTTTTCAGTTAATTCGATGGAATTTTTAATTGAAAAATTGTCCATTTGTTTCAACTGTGCGAAACGGGTGCGTAAGAATTTCGATAGTTTATATGAATGCGCTAATGTATTGTCAACAATCGGTCTGTATTTGTTGCCTTCTTTGTGGATTTTTGGCAAACCGTAAATTCGCGGGACTTTTGAATAGCTCGGAATCATGTTTCTTCTCCATCTTTCACCTCCAAATATTTCGCAATGTTTGGTTATCATTTCAGAGCACGCTTTTGAAATTTTGTGTGACGGATTCTTCACTTCAACATACGGGCCGTCGGCAATCATTTTATGTATCGAGTCGTCATAATCACCACGATCAACAACCACTACGCCGTTTCCCTTATCAGCCTTCGTTACGTAAACTTCTTTTTTATTTAGTGATTTGATGGTTTCGTACATTTTGGACGCGTTGTTCGGTGAGTTGTATTGTCTCGTGGAAAAAACTTTTTTCACCTTCGCACGCACTTCGTCCGCTAAACCTTTTTCTGAATATTTCAGCCCGGCCTCCGTATCGACAACAATGTCTTTCACTGGTGTTTGTTTATTGGGTAGTGCGAAATTCAAGCCCTTGTTTAAGAGGCTGATTTCGTCTTCGTTAAGTTCAATCGAAGATTTGTTGATAAGGAAATTTGGAATGAATTCGCTTTTTGGACAGTCGACTGCTTGCTTCAGCTTAGTGAGTTTTTTACGTTTTTGTGTAAACCAAAACCGAAGATTTTCGCCATATGCTTCTCGCACAGTTCCCATGAAAACATCAAGTTGTAGTGGTGTTGATCTACTTGCAATTTTTTGGTATAACTGATACGATTTGGCGTCAGCTGTTGCCAGTTCCGCATAACTGCTTCGAAGCTCATTCACTAACCAACAGCGTCTCGCTTTATGGATGGCTTTCAAGCCTGATTGGCTTTTTGTATTACATTTTATGTGGGTGAATTTCGGTAAAACACCTTTTTGCTTGCACCTCTTTAGAAAATGTATGCGCGATTTCATGCGGCATGTGTTCATTTTCAAGAGTTTAAATTCTTCACACTCAGATAGGATTGAATCCATTTTAAATAAAATAATTTTACTTTTTGAGGACTATAAGACATAAACGAATAGGAAT
>NW_022202526.1:0-3493 GCF_009176525.2 Contarinia nasturtii | reverse complement strand
TACAAAGATCCAAATTTTTTGTGACTTTAGTTATGGAAAGTGTTTCAAAAATAATTTTTATGGCAAAATTAACGTCAGACATATTTTTTATAGTATTTTGTTAGAAAATAGAATACTTTCAAATGTCGTACAAATGGGTTCATCATGAAAGTGTGAAAAATCTTTTCTCGGGTACTTCTGCTATTAAATTAAAAAATATTTCGTTGCCAAAGTTGAAACATATTTTTTGGTTTCGAACTTTACGACGCTTGAAAGGCTTGAAAAATCGAACAAATATTATTTTGAACTTTCTTAATAAAATACGCAACTACCACAGTGCGGAAAAGTTCGTCTTACTCCCGTAAGACTTTTTATTTTTTAAATTTTTATGCACCTTTTTTCAAAAAAGCACTCGAGCTTTATTCTTTGATCGCAAAAGTTACACGGAAAGGAATAGTGAAATGTCATTAGGAGAAAAGCATGGTAATTTGAAAGACCTGTTGGTTTGGGTCAATATTCAAAATGGAGGAAATGATCATTAGTCACCCCACACCATATGCATTATCAAAAATCTACAATTTGTTACCTGCTGGTAGATAGATAACGCCCCTTTCTTGCACTTCAAATGAAAATATTGCAAATTTTGTACTCTAAATTACATTTTACAACATCCTAATGGCCAGTAATGACGATACAGGTAAAAATCAATTGGTCAAGTGCCAATTAGATAGGATACCAATTAGGTCTAATGTCATTTTAACTAATTACTCACTAAGTGTCTTACCTACAAGCAATCCGAAATCCGCAATCTATATAAAGGGTATACCACTCCACTATCCTTTAGTTTTAAATCTGATTTCAACAGAGCAACATCAAAATCAATTGTCAGAAGTTCAAAAGTGAAAAAAATCGAAACGAAGCCAACCAAAATGGATAAATTTATTTGTGAAAGTGATAAACTTGCAACCGGATTCTCAAGATCTTTGGTCGATCTAGACAGAGACAATCGGCCGAGTACATCAAAGGAATCGAAGCCACAAATCGAACAGCTTGATGAATTAGAAAAAGTAAAATTGCAAATAAAAGCGAAGGAACAAGAAATAGAAACACTCGAGTTATCATTATCATCACATCATTATTATCATTATCATCATTCAGCTGCTCCAATCGCCAGTGTTTCACCGGATACTTACACACCAACTCCCATCAAACCCATTGAATTTGAAGTTATTCACGTACCAGGAAATAATTCGAAAGTTTGCAGTATGGCCGTGGCCGGTAAACGAAGTAATTGCTTCAGCGAAAGTGACCAAAGTGACGACGCATTCAAATCAAGCAGTGAGGATGAAAATATGCCACCGAATAAGCGGCAATGCCAAGCTCAAGGGAAATGGTCATTGGCACCGCAGAAAGAACGTCGACGCAAAACCAGATGGGGTCCACCGTTGGAAGATCAAGTGAAACAACCGGCATTGCCGATGCCTTCCGTGAGCCGGTGTCAAATTGTAGCATCGCCTACGCCATCGAATAGTCCAGCAGTGGATATAAATGATCTCTATCAGGAATTATTGAAATCTGGAATTTTGGAACAGGCGAAAAAGGAGAGAAAAGAAGAGAAGAAGGAAGAAAAGAAAGAAGGACCAACGCCGGTATCATTGAACAATCGGAAATCGCTGCAGAAACGACAGCCGGCCATTATAAATGCCTTGTATGCTGGTAAACAGTGCAGCAATTGCGGTTTTCGCTTTCCATCGGATGAAAGCAAGAAATATGCTGATCATTTGGACTGGCACGCCAGAATAAATCGGCGCAACCGTGAAAGTAAAAGATCGCTACAGTTACGACAGTGGTATTTTCCGCAAAATGATTGGATGAACTACCAAGAACTAGAAAGTGTTGAAGAACGTGAAAAAAGTTGGTTTGAAAAGGAACAAGAGCGATCGGCAGACGAAAAATTAAATCAGCGATCAGCTCCAGATCAACCGAGCTGTGCTGCACCATGTGGTGGAAATAACACCACTTGCTGCATATGTACCGATTCATTTGACGAATTATATGACGATGGTGAGGATGAATGGCGTCTGAAAAATGCCATTTGCGTTGAAGACAACTTCTATCATCCCATTTGCTATGAAGATCACAAGAAACGTGCAGCTGATCTATCATTAGTATAAAAAGATGATCCAATTGAAGACGGTGTATTTTTGTAACTATAAGGATGGCAACCGAACATTTAAACAAACGAAACATAAACAACATAATTCAAATAAATCATGCCTAATTGTAAGCTAGTTAAAATAAATAATAGGAATAAAAATGTAAATGGAAACAATAGAAATTTCAAAATAAAAAAAAATACACAAAAATAATCTGTTTTAAACTGATTTTTGTCCGCACTCATTTCTTTTTAGCTCTTATCAAAGTAATTTAACAAATTTTTGCGTACAGCGTAAGTACATTCGGACATCGAAAAACGCTAGATTCGTATTCCCTGACCCCAAAAACACCCAGAAAATACATTTTTGATGGGCGTTAATTTTTCGACCGATTCCAATACTTTACCTTACACACTAGGTGTGTGTGCGGAAAAGTAAAACATAGAAATGGCATTGATGTCTCTCACTGGCGGGGAGATATTGACTGGCAAAAAGTAAAAGGTGCTGGCATCAGTTCTGCTATAGCAAAACTTACTGGCGGAAATGATTTTAAAGATCCGAAATTAACGGCAAATTGGGCCGGAATGAAACAGAATGGTATCCAAGCGGCAGTGTACCACTTTTTCAAAGGTGATCAAACTCCAGAATCTCCAATAGAACGATTGATGTCGAAGAAAAACCAAATGAAAATTTTGCACCCGAGCAAATGGCCGATACGTTACATGGTTAGATAGTTGGCCTGAATAAAACAATGAATAGTTTATATATTGGGAGGAAAAGTAGGCATGGGAAAAGTATGATTTTAGCCCATATAAATTATGGATAGCACACTATACATAGAATAGTTCACCAAGGGTGCCAACCACTTGGAAAGATAAAGGATGAGTTTGGTGGCAACATTCGAGCAAAGGCACAGTCGACGGCATTTTAGGTGATGTTTTGGCATTTTAGGCCATTGATGGGAAAATGTAATTAACACCAAGTCGACATTTTATCAATATACTCGTACATAGATGTTAGTTTTATAAACTATTTGGTTTTTCTATATATTTTTTAAGCATCATTCAATCTCATTGTTGAAGATAATAAACATTCATTCTGTCACTACATGAAAAACGTAAACTTTTTTTAAGCTATTTAAATTTGTATTTCAGCGATTTCAAATTATATGAAACTCTTTAGTTCCAACCTAGGGGACGGAAACCATTAGCTAGTATTTCAAGTAAAAACTAGGAAAATTAGAAAAAAACTAGCAAAAACTAGAAAAATTAGCAAAAATTATTTGATCCGCCATTTTGATATTCTGCCATGCAGTGATGAGCACATTAGCTGGCTAATTTGCCATCACTGTGTACACC
>NW_022202525.1:0-16978 GCF_009176525.2 Contarinia nasturtii | reverse complement strand
TAAAACTAAACAATTTCTATACAATTGTAAAGTCAACAATCGAAAATAAATAAAAATATCTTCGAAAACCATATCGACTCAAAATTGATGTTAATCGTCATTCTCCATTAAACACTTGCCACTGATGGAGTTTCAAACGATTTGGAAGAAAATAAAACACATTTGCATGCAAAATTTTCACCAAAAATGATGGTTTTGTACCAAAAGAACGACAAACCTCCACAAATTAATCTCATTTGAAGTTAGAATACTTTCAGAGCAATACTAATGTGATTTCACTTTGGTATACACCCATTTGAACGCATCGTATAGCTGGAACACTGTCATTTGCATGGCAAATTGTGAGCAATGAACGTGGGGCCAAAATATGAATATGAAACATTTATTCGAACTATAATTCACTTCTCAACCTATTTCAATGAATGAATTCGATCAATGTTGACTGCGTAAACAATATCAATGCTGTTGTAAAGCGTTCTGGCCTGATTTTCGCATTGCTTTAATGGCCGAGATGAATAAATGTTGTGCACACACACGGGACCGACGGCTTTAAGTGCCTTCCGAAGCACTCCACAAGTATCAGACTTCTTTCAAACTTCTCCTCATTAAACCACCGATGATTCCTGAGATACGCTCGGTGGAAAAATACCAGCCGAAATTTGACCGAGAATCGGACTCGTGTCCTCGCGCTCACAAACCTGGCACGCTAACCAATAGTCTGGCTGAGTTTTGAGTTCTTGAGGCACCATCTAGCGTTGAGCTATCGGCATAAAACTTTACACACGTTATTTGAACACCATATGGAAAAGTATTCCGAGGTAAGAGCGAAAAAATGTCAACTTTTGTGTTTTGGATCGTTGTCTTCTAGTAGAAGCCAATTCGAATTGCCGTTGCCATAGAAATTTTTGGCGGTGGGTAACAGTGTCGATGAATAAAGTTGGTTCATCCCCACGGCGTTTGGAATGCCCGTGAATACGGTTAACTTTCCAAAACCAAATTCACAGAAGCAACCATGAACATGCACCCTTTTCGGATGCTTTACCGTGCGAACGACCACTCTCTTTTCAGCTCTAGACTAGGAATGGGTTGTGCTATTCACCAGCCAAAAGAATGACTCGTCAGTGTATATAATCTCAAGAGATTGGAGCAAATATTTCATGATATTCTATCGATTTCAGTATAAAATTTATGATTTTTAAACAAATTGAATGTCTCTTTTGGTTCTTCATAAAATGATCCGTTTTATATTGCGAGTTGAAAACACACCTTCATCTCGGCCAGTATAGCAATGCGAAAATCAGGCCAGAACGCTTTCAAATAGCAATAGCATTGATATTGTTTTTACAGTCAAAATTGATCGAATTTAGTCATTGAAATAGGTTTAGAAGTGAATTATAGTTCGGATAAATCATGTTTCATCACAGCAATGAAACGACAACAACAATAACACATATTTTTACTGTCAAAATTTTGATGTCAAATGGTGTCAACATTGGTGACGGTATTTTGAAACAGACTGTGTAATCCATCTGTCTTACGTTTGTTGTATAATTTAAATGATTCAAAAAGGTTTTGTTCTGAGAAATTACTGTTTGATTTTGTAATGAGAATTTTCATGTTTCATGCATATTTATCAGAATTGGAATTGCAACTATATGATTTACATCTGTCATTATCTCAGTCATACAACGGCGATGCTTGGTACAGCTTATTACACCTTTTATCAACTGAAATTGAATCGCTAGAGAGAGAAAAATCTTCGAAACAAAACAACAAATTTAATCTTCTACTTGAAAGACAACACCAAAAGAAAAAAGATTTTTTCGCGCCAAAAAGAGTTGAGGGGATTGTAGTGAATTTATCGAGCCATATTTTAACGGAAGAGGAAGAAAACCTTTTAAATAAAGGTCTAAACTTCGCTTTTAAACCAGAAAAAACACCGGTGGTTGATGTTGTTGTCGATATAGAAACAATATTAAAATATAAACCGTATGCTGTGAAGGAGGAAATACGTGATGAAGCAAAGACACACATTTTAAAAACAAAACAAACCGAAAAGAACAACAGGAATTCATCTTGTAACGATATCATCTGTAATTTGAACAAACGTGACATTTTTATAATGAAAGCAGATAAAGGAGACAAAATTGTAATCATGGATAAAACCGAATATGATCGCCGTGTTTTGAAATTGATCGCTGATGCGGGATATAAAGAAATAAAACGAACACCTTTAAACCAAATGTGTAAAGCGGCTGATGCGTTGAGAAAGAAGATTAGTAGCACTTTTGAATCACATTAGTTTTGCTCTGAAAGTATTCTAACTTCAAATGAGGAGGTCTGTTGTACTTTTAGTAAAAAACCTTAATTTTTGGTGATGAAATTGGAATTTTGGTAAAAAATTTTTTGAATGGATATGTGTTTTATATTCATTCAAATCATTTGAAACTTCACCAGTGGCAAGTGTTTGATGGAAAATGACGATTATCATCAATTCTTAGTCGATATGGTTGTGCGAATTCACATAATGACCTACCGATCTCTTGCGGAACCATCTAGCGTTGAGCTATCGGCATGAAACTTTTACACACGTTATTTGAACACCATAAACCGAAAAGTATTCGAGGTAAGAGCGAAAAAATGTCAACTTTTGTGTTTTGGGGGTAAGTCTAATCTGGCGTGCATTTTATTTTTTCTTCCTCGCTTATTGTTATTAAGCCAAATACAATTAATAATTTTGTTGCATATGGAGATGGCAGGCATTCAAAAAATATCTTTCCATTGCAAATTGCGCGTCACCCATTTTAATGCACTTTTGATTGCCATGTCTTGTTACTTTTCCGCACACACTTAGTGTGTAAGGGGAAAGTATTGCAATGGGTCAAAATTTACGACACCTCAAAAACATGTTTTCTGAACGTTTCTGAGGTCAGAAAACCCGAAGCAGGCCGCTTTGAGCATGGTTGTTGTGGGTCACTTCCACGTCGTACGTTGTACGTTGTCCGTCGCATTGGTGTAACTAATAAATAATAATTAATAAAAATTCTTATTAGTTAGTAGATTTTTTCCATTAGTACTTTATTATTTAGTAATTCTTAGTAGCCACTAAGAAGTAATAATTATTATTTTACTAGCTACTAACAACTACTAATTATTAGGTCTTAGTAGATTTTTTATTAGAATTTTAGTAGATTTTTTATTAGAATATTGGTAGATTTTTTATTAGAATGTTTATAGAAATTTTATTAAAACGCCTATTGGTTCAATCACGATTGGTATTCGCTTACTATTCAATAGGTATCACATAGCAAGTTTATATGAAACTCTCGGAGACTCGGTATAGAGCACTCAAACAGTGAAAAAAGTCCAGATCGTGATTTAGATGATATGGAATGCGATTTTTTTCATTCTGATTTCACCAGGTGATACAGAAAATTGAGTAGTATTTGAGAATGGAAGAAAAAAAATTTAATAATTTTTTTCATTTTTCGCGATTTTTTATACCATCTATATGGGAAGCTTGTATGAAAAACACGGAAGACCGCTGAAATGGCAAACGCCAAATATATACGGACCTACGACAGTGCCATTTCAGCGGTCTTCCGTGTTTTTACTTTTCCGCACACATAGTGTAAGGTGAAAAGTATTGTAATCGGTCAAAATTTTGAAAACTTCAGAAACATGTTTTCTGGACGTTTCTGAGGTCAGAGAACCCGAATTAGGCCGTTTTGAGGATTGTTTATGTTAATCTGTACGTCGTACGTTGTACGTTGTACGTCGTACGCAAAATTTGTTAGCAAGATTGCGCTCATAGTAGAAACATAATTCAAAATCTGACTTTACAGGATGATTGGGGGCCCCGAGGAATAGAAATCATTAGCTTTTGAGCGACTTTGGTCGATGGAAAAAAATTTCATGCCTGTAGTGATACCTATGAAGAAGAGTCCAATTTTCGTCCAAAAGTCATACTTAATGTAGACTTAAACACTCAAAAATATGTATTGGGGATTTTTTTGGCACGAGAAAACCGAATCCGAGGTTAGTTTTGAGATACAATCAATTTTTGATACAGTTTCCTTAAAAAAAATCACAAAAAAATTGCATTTTTGTATGGGAGCCATGCCTGTATGCTACTTTAATGACGTGAAACTTTGCACAGACTATTTTTTACACAAAAAAATAACATTCTGAAACTTTGAAGAGATTTCAATCAAAATTAGGGGTACCTCCCATACAACATTTTCAGTTTTTGGCTCAAAAACGAATATTTCGCATGAGAGTACCTCCCTTAATTTTGGTTGAAATTTCTCCAAACCCTCCGAATGTTATTTTTTTGCGAAAAAACAACCTGTGCAAAGTTTCACACCATTAAGGTAGCATACAGACATGGCTCCCATACAAAAATCCAAATTTTTTGTGACTTTAGTTATGAAAAGTGTTTCAAAAATAATCTCTATGGCAAAATTAACGTCAGACATATTTTTTTGAATGTCATTGAAAAATGATTCCATTGCTTAAAAAAAGAAACGTTTGTGGTGTACTGCGGTTAAACAGTGCGGAAAAGTTCGTCTTACGTTCGTAAGACCATTTATTCATACAAGCATCCCATGTAGATGTGAAAAATCGCGAAATATGAAAAAAAATAATTAATTTTTTTTTCTTCGATTTACAAATACGAGGGCGACTATTTAAGTTTCTTCAATATGTATGTTTTAGTATTGCCCGATGCAAACCATTGTCATATTCGTAAAGTTGGACATTTTTCATGACCATTTGACTTAACAGGACGAATTTTAGTTTTGTGGTATGGCCACGGTGTCAGTTGGAAAAGGTCAACTTCGCAAAAAAATGAAATTTACAAAAAAGATTATTTCTCATAAGTTTTCAAAAAGAGCTGCCTGCTCAACAGTATTACTTCCGACTCAAGTCGGGGTATGGGAAGGAAGTACCATGCCTTGCCACTGTATACAACTGGTTCACTGAATCCCATCGTCATGGTGCTCGCTACAGTGATCAATTGCGCGATGGTCCTTCGAAAATTGATGTCATCGAGAAAAACTCTGGTGCCGATTGAGTTAGGATCGAAGTTTCTTTTACAGTTAAATTGTGGTATGCCCAAGGATCACAGAGACTCCAATCATTTGGTTCTTCCATGAATTACAACATGAAAAAAATAAATCTTTACGTGTCAACCCACAGTTGCTCAAAAATCGATTGATTTTAATCACATCCAAAAAATCATAACCAATTTGACATAGGATAATAAAAACACGTCTATACGATCGCAATAGAAGCCAAGACATGATTCCAGTAGTTTGGACCTGAAACAAAAACTTGGTTGACTCTCTGAGTCTTCAAACATGAACACAATCGAACAAAAGTTGTTCGTTTGTGAAGTGATAGGGAAAATCGGACCTCATTATTTTACAGTGTTATGTGTCATGTTGCTACCATGCCTTAAGAGGATGAAAGGTCCTTCAATGCTGAATAGTACACAACCATTTGATTGTCAAAAGTCATCACGGGAATATGGAGACCAAAACTCTGAAACTTATAATCCCAAAACATGGCAAAAAGAAGCCCATCAAACAGTCGACTATTTGACCACCCAAAAGATCGAATTGATGCACAATACTCCGTGTACGAATTATTCGGGACCCTTCTGTCCACCAGAGACCAAAATCAGTTGGATACAATATATTTTTCGTACTTGAAATTAGGTGCATATTCAAAAAAGTGCACTTTTTGGAGTGTCATGTTTAAGCTGCTGTCGTAGCCATACCACAAAACTAAAATTCGTCCTGTTAAGTCAAATGGTCATGAAAAATGTCCAACTTCACGAATATGACAATGGTTTGCATCGGGCAATACTAAAACATACATATTGAAGAAACTTAAATAGTCGCCTACGTACTACTCAATTTTCTGTATCACCTGGTGAAATCAGAATGAAAAAAATCGCATTCCATATCGTCCAAATCACGATCTGGACTTTTTTCACTGTTTGAGTGCTCTATGCCGAGTAGGGTGTTTCCACATGAAAAATATTAAAAAGTGGCTATTATCATTTTGAAGAGCGTTAAATTCTGTATAAGATGATTTGATTTTTGATGCTGATTGGTGGCCGATGTCACTTCCTGGAAAAACACATTTGTAAATTGATTTCATGTCGCATTCACGTCAAAATCTGTAATTGATGAAAATATAAGATTGAACTAAATTAAAAATACTCAAAATAATTTAAATATCAAAATAATTGCCTAAATATTAATAAAAGTAACACAAAAACTCACAATTTTACCACAATAAACCAAAACATTGCAAATTCGCCAATTCATTTGACAGAATGACATTTTAAGCGTGATTCGCTCACGCATGACAAATGACAGGTTATGTGTCAAATGAATTGGCGATTTTGCATTGTTTTGGTTTATTGTGGTAAAATTGTTAGTTTTTGTGTTACTTTTTAAACATTTAAGCAATAATATTGATACTAAAATTATATTTCATATTTTTAATTTTGTTCAATCTTATAATTTCATTCTGGCGTGAATGCGACATGAAATCAATTTAAAAATGTGTTTTTAGTCCAGGAAGTGACATCGGTGACCAATCAGCATCGAAAATCAAATAATCTTATACAGAATTTTACGCTCTTCAAAATGATACTAGCCACTTTTTAATATTTTCCATGTGGAAACACCCTAATGCCGAGTCTCCGAGAGTTTCATATAAACTTGCTATGTGATACCTATTGAATAGTAAGCGAATACCAATCGTGATTGAATCAATAGGCGTTTTAATAAAATTTCTATTAACATTCTAATAAAAAATCTACTAACATTCTAATAAAAAATCTACTAAAATTCTAATAAAAAATCTACTAAGACCTAATAATTAGTAGTTGTTAGTAGCTAGTAAAATAATAATTATTACTTCTTAGTGGCTACTAAGAACTACTAATTAATAAAATAATAAAAATGATGAAACTAATAAACTAATAAAAATTCTACTAATTAGTAGAAAAATTAACACCTATGGTCCGTCGTACGCAAAATTTGTCCATCGATTATCTCACCCCCCAGAAAAGTTATTTAAAATCTGACTTCACGGGATGATTGGGGGTCCCGAGGGATAGAAATCATTAGATTTTGAGTGACTTTTGTTAATGGAAAAAAATTTCATGCCCGGAATGAATACCTATGAAAATGAGTCCAATTTTCGTCCAAAAGTCATACTTCTATTGAAAATATCGAGGGGAGAGTATGTTTTTATTCAGACATTACTCAGCCATAAGCGCTGAATAACATACTCTCTTCTCGATATACGTAGGCTGCTCCATATATTTCTAGAAAAGCATATACAACGCAATCGTTTTTTATCAAAAATGGTTTTATTGTTTTTCAAAATATTCGCCATGATGATCAATACACTTTTGCATTCGCTCGAACCATTTGTCATAGCATTCATGCCACTCCGAAACCGATATCTCCAAAACGTGTGTTTTGAACGCATCAACTGCTTCTTATGGCGTCGAAAATTGTTAACCACGCAGTTTTTTCTTTACGCTCGGAAACAAAAAGAAATCGTTGGGTGCTAAATCAGGAGTGTTGCCACATGTCCACTAATTGCGAAAAAACAGGCGACCATTTGCTTCGCAACACTTCGAGCGCGAACAACTTTCGTTGGATTATCTTCACTTTGGAAGACCCATACTGTCGACTAATGTTTAGTTTCGGGCTCATACGCATATATCCACGATTCGTCGCCTGTGACGATGTTATAGACGGAATATGATGCACCGCGGTTATATTTGTTGAGCATTTCTTTGCACCAATTCACACGAGCTAATTTTTGGTCATCGGTCAATTTATGTGGAATCCAACGAGAGCAAATCTTTTTTACGGCCAAATGTTCATGCAAAATCGTGAGTATGCTTCTCATACTAATGCCCAAGGATGCCTCAATCTCACGGTATGTGACATGACGATCTTGCTTTATCATGTTTCTGACAGCATCGATTGTTTCTGGAACAACAACCGATTTTGGACGACCTTCACGGAATTCGTCGATGAGCGAATGACGACCACGATTGAATTCAGTAAACCAGTGATATAAAGTGGCCTTGTATGGAGCTTCATCGCCAAAGACCAAATGAAGTTGATCAAAACACTGTTGTTGAGATACAACCAATCCAAAGTCGTAGTAAATTATCGCACGAAAATGTTCACGAGTAAAATTCATTTTTTTTGTTGAGACGCAATTTAGATGTCACTGTAAACAATACAAATAGCGCGCGTATGACAGAACGTTCTGAGATCGTTTATGCTACCAAATATTAAACTTAACGAATATGACAATGGTTTGTATCGGACAACACTAAATATTGCCAATTCTAGAAATATATTGAGCAGCCCTCGTATTCAATAGACTTAAACACTCAAAAATATGTATTGGGGAGTTTGTTGACACGAGAAAACCGAATCCGATGTTAGTTTTGAGATACAATCAATTTTTGATACAGTTTCCCTGAAAAAATCACAACAAAATTGAATTTTTGTATGGAAGCCATGCTTTTATGCTACCGTAATGAGGTGAAAATTGCACAAAAAAAAATAATATTCTGGAAGTTTGAAGAGATTTCAATCAAAATTGGGGGTACCTCCCATACAAAATTTTCGAATATTTTGTATGGGAGGTACTCTTAATTTTGGTTGAAATTTCTCCAAACAATCCGAATGTTATTTTTTTTGTGAAAAAAAAACCCTGTGCAAAGTTTCAAATTTTTTGTGATTTTATGGCCAAATTAACGTCAGACATATTTTTTTATAGTGTTTTGTTAGAAAATAGAATACTTTCAAATTAGTGCTGAGTGCTCTACACAGCGCACATGTATACTAATACAAATATGATACATGTTATTTCGGATGTACATTGCGTATGTATTTATGAAAATAGTGAAACGAAGCATATTTCAATGTTGGTGACTATTCAGAGATTACGAATACAAGTGTCTACACCCTTCACTCTATGGCATTTTGTCAATGAAAAATTTGACATATAATGTGTTACATATACGCGTATAGAACGTACTCAGAGGAATCGGTAGTTTGGATTTTATATTCAAACCTCACTCCAGTCCACTCCGGATATTTTTACATTTACCTCCAAAACACCGAAAAAAATACTGAGTTATGTGAAAAATTCCTTCGGAATATTATAATAAAGCAAAAAGTGTGATGGAAATATGATGTTCACTGAAGATTTTTCATAGATCTAAAATTCTCGAAATAATTTTTCTACAAAAAATTTTTACACAAGGAAGGCAAAAATTCACGTCTTGACAGTCACAGTGATACCAGTTGCTATACGTCAAACTTTCGAACTTACAGACTTCTTTCCTGTAAAGAACTTGTAATTTTTTGTTCCAAATCTTTTCAAATTGGAAGTTGTCTCTAATTTTCATCGTTTTCTACTGCCATCAAGACGTATAAACATAACATCACTCTCATTCATAGATTTTCAACTTAATTCTTTTTTCCTTTTAAACGAAAATGGACTAATCCTTCGAAATACATGCTCTTCTTTGACATTTAGTTTGAAAAGGCTTACGCCAATTTTCATATTAATATATACTGCCTTGAAGTATTTTCAGTTAAAAAATCACACTCTCCCATCATTATATTTATTAGAATTTAAATGAAAGTATACCTTTGCAAAATCTATTTTCAGTGTGCAACACCCGGAGTATATATCTGCGCCATTTAGATTTTCTCGAGCTCTTGATGCTGAGTCTAATGAATCGAACGTACATAATTCAAAATTAAAATAAACGAATTTTAAAAGTAAAACGATTTGTTTGAATTAAGGAAAATAACTATATTGCAACAATTGTTACGTGAATCAATTTCCGAAAGAATGGTTGTCTATACTATCATCTTTTTTGAAAAAAAAAATCAATTAAACACATACTTTCGTATACATAGTATCGATTTGAATATTTGATTCCTTCAAAATAAATCTATGAATGCAAAAAGACCATCAAGGTGAAAAGTATGTTTAGAAAATATTGCAACTCTATCTTACGAATTGATTTCGACTGTACATTATCCCAAATATAGACGAAAAACCATACATGCGCAAGGGAAAACTTTACGTCATTTCCTCTAGGGTATTGAAAATATGATTGTATTAAAGAGATTGACATTCCTAGGGTAATTTTGGGGCGCTCTATCGATTTTCATCATTACCCCTTCCGAATCCTTTCTCACTTTTTTTTTGGAGGGGGGGGCAATGTTTATTTTCTTACCCCCAAAATATAGACTTCCATTTCAGTGTCAAGGTGTAAAACACCACATGAATCTTCACCCCTCACTAGGGTACTTTTCAGTTCTCAATTGATTGGCACCATTCCAAAATTACCATAGGAATGTCGATGTCTTTGGTACAATCATATTTTCAATACCCTTGAGGAAATTACGTAAAGTTTCCATGTCTCGCGCATGTATGCGAAAAACCAATTAACATTGTAATAATGATAAATTTAACTAACAATTTAACATTTTTAAAAGGTTTTCATTAGAGGGACAAAAAAAATACAAATCCACACACGTATACTTTACAGAGGGATCTGTGAAGAAATGCGGTAGTGGTTTTGCCGAGCTAAATGAACGAACACATTCCATACTGAAGAGACAGTACGTTAAATATGTACAGTTAAAACAAACGGAATTGGCAGCCATTCTTCCCTGCTGTATTGACGCCATCCAATGAAGAAAATCACATCTGTTAGATGTTGTTGTTCTTCGCCTTATATTGATTTTACTATATTAAATTCTTTCGAATTTACTATCCAACTACTTGCTTTCGGTGCGTCTAACGCACCATCATAAGCAATCACAACTGAGAATTCAATACTTCAATGCAACGAGTAAATCATTTAATAGAAAAAGATTTTTCGGTCATCGGGAATCGAACCACGAATCTTCTCATTTCATGTGAGATGCTCTAACCATTGAGCTATGTCGACCCCGTCGCATCGACGCATTAAATGCTCAGTTGAAAGGAACGTTCATTTTGGCTTGGCATGCCCTGAATATTATTTCAGGAATATATTTCTCCCACAGATTGCTTGGACCCTGGCGAGTAAAACCTGGCACAGCAGCTTCACAATAGTCGTCTGCCATCGTAGTGGTTTGGAATATTGTAAAACTTATTATAATTGACCAATTTCAACGAAGAGAATGCACCTCTTTACGAACACACAGAGATATTCTTGTACTACATTATGCCGAAAATAGCATTAAAAATTGACGTATCAGAATTATAGATAAAAGTCAAAGATTCATGCGATTTATAGCATTGTACTATGAAAACACTAACATCAATTTAAGGTTATGTATTGAAATTTGAAAAGTTATATATTTCTAAAAATTGTATGTAGTGGTAAGATTTATCGGCTGGTCTGATATGTCCAATTTTAATGCTATTTTCAGCATAGTGCAGTACGAGAATATTTCTGTGTGAATGCATTGTGTCAATCTTCCCATGTGTCGTATTTTATATCATTTAGCCAAATTATGTAGTTTTTGTTTTTTTTGCTAATTTTGAAAAGGATATTCCACCATCGCTTGAACCCCATTTTTTTTGAAAATCACTATTCTTTGTACTTGACCATGCGGACTGCTGATGGTATGTAGAACTTCCTGTAAAAAGAGAAACAAATTTTATCAGCAATCAGAAATTTACACTGTGTCCACGAAGTGTTTGTACATATTTTTCCTACAGATTCCTTGAAACCTGGATAGTAAAACATTTTATGAACACCTAATAATTGGCTATTGCACTTTTTGGGTCCAAACTCTTGGTGTTCCGGTGTGATAATCGTGATAAACCTAATTTTTTTATGGCTTAGATCAAAAAATCATGAAATTTGCTGTCCAGGCACAGTCGCCGTCTGTATATCACCATACATGAAGTTTATGTTGACAATATGAATGATATCAGAGAAATTGCAACATCACTGAAGCCAGATTTCAGGAGACTTTAACTTGCCAAACTTAGTTTGGTTTGTTGATGAGACGGTCGATTCAG
This sequence comes from Contarinia nasturtii, assembly GCF_009176525.2. Lineage (NCBI taxonomy): Eukaryota > Metazoa > Arthropoda > Insecta > Diptera > Cecidomyiidae > Contarinia > Contarinia nasturtii. The sequence goes on along the minus strand of NW_022202525.1, from coordinate 4,885 downwards.
ATGTTGCTATTGCCATCAACACAACAAGTAGAAAAGAAAAAGTTGTTCTGGAAACATTCTACGATTTGGGTTTGTATCAAGTCAATAAACAATACAATCAAAATGGTCATATGCTGGATCTGGTTTGGACGAATTTTGAAATTCGCGAAGCCATGGCTTTCCGAGTTGCAATCTTTAATTGTATTTGGAATTTAATTGAAAAAATTAATTGCAGCGAAACCGAACGCACGTTTTTCGAACTCAGTACGAGGTTTAATTGAAACGCATAATTGACCGTCAAAAACATATCATTCATATAGAAAGGTTAGCGGAATTTAAGTTGCTTGAAAATAAGAATGGCTGAATTTATTTTAGCTTTGACTCTGTGAGTCCATTTATTCGTCCATGATATTCACTGATATGATCACTTATTAACGAAGTAGAAACATCACATTTTACATATTTTGCTAGGATATGTCGAGTATGGCGAATTCTACTCAACACTCTGTAAACTTTTTGTAATTTTGCTTTATTACTTTTCCGCACACACCTAGTGTGTAAAGTAAAGTATTGGAATCGGTCGAAAAATTAACACCCATAAAAAATGAGTTTTCAGGGTGTTTTTGGGGCCAAGAAACACGAATCGAACGTTTTTTCAATGTCCGAATGTATGTGCGTACCCTGTAGCCTGTACCATGTACGCAAAAATTTGTTAACACGATAACTTTCAAACCAGAAAAGTAATTCAAAATTTGACTTAACAGGACACTTCACTCTATCAACCAAAGTCGCTCAAAATCTAATGGTTCCTATTCCTCGGCTAGCCTAATCATCCTGTGAAGTCAGATTTTGAATTACTTTTCTTGTTTGAAAGTTATCGTGTTAACAAATTTTTGCGTACAGCATATAGCGTACAGCGTACAGGGTTTCAGGGTACGCACATACATTCGTACATCGAAAAAACGACTGGTTCGTGTTCCCTGGCTCCTAAAACACCCAGAAAACAAGTTTTTGATGGGTGTTAATTTTTCGACCGATTCCAATACTTTACCTAACACACTAGGTGTGTGCGGAAAAGTAAAATGCATGTTGTGGATCACAGTACGGAAAAGTTCATCTTACGGATGTAAGACATTTTATTTTATTTTCACTTTTTGACCCCAATTGAAGGTTCAAGTTAGATGGTAATGTAATGTAATGTAATGTAATGTAATTATTATCAAATAAAAAACCTCTATCGAGGTGAAGGACGAGTGACGAAACCAAAATTTGAAACACAAAATTTCTCATATCAATTTTGTGACGAAAATAGTTGGTAGATATATTTTCTGTGTACTGTGAATATAAACTTAATATACATTTGTATATTCGAAACGTTGCAGAAATTCTCTTCTTTTTACTTTGAGTTCATGCTGATGCAATGAAGCAACGTTCCGAATGTCTTGATTTGGCTTTAGCCGTGACATGCTCAATGTGTGATTTGAAATTCATTTGCACATCAAGCAACACTCCCAAGTCCCTTATTATAAAGACTCTTTCAATTTGCACGCCGCCTATGTTGTATTTGTATTCATATTGCAGTGATCCCCGATGATATGATATGATCTTTGTTTTGTTTACATTTAGTTTTAATAAATTGCGTCTATAATAATCCGCTACACGATCCAAGTCATTTTGAAGATTAATGCAGTCATCTGTTGATGTGATACATTTTGAAATTTTTGTATCATCAGCGAATGAAAGTATGGTAGAATTGGTCACGAAGAAAGGTAGATCTATTACAAACATGATGAACAAAGTAGCGCCAATGGGATATCCTTGACCCGTCCCAGAAGTAACTTCGATTGGGTCGGATTTGATATCTGCAATCTTTACAATTTGTCTACGACCAGACAAGTAAGATTTGATCCATTTTAACAGCTGCTCATTCAATCCCATGATTTCAAGTTTTTGAATAAGTAAATTTAAGTTAACCGAGTCAAAGGCCTTGGCTATGTCTAAATAGATGGCGTCTGTTTGATGTCTTCTTCCCATGTTAATAATAGTTTTTGAAGTAAATTCCACTAAATTTGTTATCGTTGACCTGTTCTTGATGAATCCGTGCTGACTTTCGTGTACTATGTTCTTCAAATATAGATTGAGATGGTCTGTGACGATCGAATCGAGAGTTTTTGCCGTAATGCACTGCAAAGCAACACCGCGATAGTTTTGAACGTTGTTTCTATCGCCGTTCTTGTAAACTGGTCTGACAAATGACGTTCTCCATAACTGCGGTACTGTGGCAGTTTCAAGTGATTCCTTTAATAGTGTTGATATTGGCTCCTGTAATGAAATCAAACAAATCTTGATGAATTTGTTTGGAATTTCATCTGGACCACAGACAAGATCATCTGGCAGCATGCTTATATGTTGACCTACAAGCTCCTCGGTTATTTCGATCATTGATATTTCAGCACAAATATTACGTAGTTTTTCTATTTCTGAGCTGTCATATTGCAGATCACCTTGTAAAGAGCTATAAGCGGTGCCAAAGTGTTTTGCAAAAAAACTAGCAATTGTTAATTGATCGCTTGCTTTTTCATTCAAATAAGTCATCTCATGTGGTAGATCTTCACTTTTCCCTTTTTTGAAATTCACGTACTTGAAAAATTTCTTTGGATCATCATCTATCTGTTTCTCCATCTCTATTCTGTAATCTCTGAGAGCTGAGCGTGCACATCGTTTATATTCTCTTCTTATTTCTCTGTAATGTTCAATTGATTCATGTGTGTTGAGCCTTTTTTTATTTTGATGTGCTTTGCTGACTTTATTCTTCAATTCAACCAATGATTTTTTGAACCACATCGGTTGTTTTCTGATGATTTTTGTCTTTAACTGGACATGAGTTTCTATTGTTGACTTAATAATTGCATAAAAATTATCCAGTCTTAACTCTAATGATTTTGTATCAAAAACATTATCCCAATCTACATCAAGAAGTGACTCATTTATTCGTTTATAATCTGCGTTGTTGAAATCTCTATATGTATGTATTGTTTCTCTTGTCTTTATGATTGGCTCTTTATATCGTATACTAATAGCATTATGATGCTTTTCAAAATTCAACAAATGAAAGTCGCTTATGGAGCTTTGAAGCAACTCAACATCATTTGTCCAGATCAAATCAAGCATACGACCATTTTGGTTGTAGTTCTTGTTGATCTGGTGAAGTCCCAGTTCATAGCAAGTATCCAGCACTATCTTCTCTTTTTCACTGGCTGCATTGATAGCAATTGCAATGTCTGGGTCCTCTTTTCCATCAACAAACCATATCAATTTCGGCAGATTAAAGTCTCCGGACACAATCAAAACATCATTTGTATTCAATTTCGATGCGACTTCTTTCAAGGCATACATAATGTTTTCATACACCTTGAGTGTTGAATCTGGTCGAATATATAATTCTACCAAAAAGATGTTCCTTTTCATACCGGCTACCTTTACCCAAATTTGTTCAGCTCCGAAATGGTCAGCCGTTCCGATGCAAACTGACTTTAGTTTGTTGTTGACAGCAACTAAAACTCCACCTCCGTGCTCCTTTTTATGTACCTGGTCCTTTTCTGTGAGTGATGAACGATCACATCTATAGACCTCGTACATTGGTGGAAAAACGTCGACAGAATTATTTGCATCACTTAAATTAGTTTCACGTAGCATGTAAATCGACGATTGTTGAACCATTATCTCAGCTGCAAACTCCGATATTTTTGTTCTTAAACCATTCACATTTTGTGAATGGATGTTTATCTGCGTGGAGTATTTTTCATGCGCAGATAAGCTTGTGCTGAGATTTAATGGTTTCGCCACCGTTGCCATCGCTGAGCCGGCGGCCGATGTGAGAGACGAGCCTGTTGAAAATCCTCATATCTTCTCTCATAATCGTCGAAACATTTTTGGCAGCAGCAATCATCAAAGTGTTGTGCATTTCTTCGTCGGTTGTCCACATAATTCAGTCTTTGAAAAGACCTATTGACCAAATTTTGATGAAATTGTCGACGATTATCCCAACGGCGGCTCGAAACAAAATCACCATAAAATGGTTGTCGCTGTATCCGATGATATCCCAATTCATGGTTTGATGTTTGCGTACCTTCCTGTTGTCGATGCACATTTGACTGACCACCCTGTTCATGATCTCTCTGATGTTGTTTTTGTTGTTGTTGTTGCTCTCCTCGTCTTCGTTCATGCTGTGTGTTTGTGCCTGTATTTGTGTTGTTTTGTTCTTTTTCCTTCTTTTTCTTCTTCTTTTTCTTCTTCTTCTTCTTGTTTTGTTTCTTTTCCTTGTTGTCCATCTCTTTCACTGTATCATCAGTTGCATTGGAATCGTCGTCATCACTTTGGCTCGTTGTATTTATTGTAATGTCATTTGATTTGACATTTCCGAAATGACTGTTTTGAATTATTGTTTGCAGTTCATTTTGTACTGCCTCAATAATTTTGTCGCCAACGAATTTAGTCAATTTTGATTTTTCGTTGACCTCACGTTGTTTTTCATCATCGACGCATGCATTACAATTGTATGTGAATGGTGAACAGCCTTCGAACAATGTATGTATGTTCACACTTTTTTGGTCGCCAGTATATTTTATGTTTTTGTCTTCGTCCATTATTATTAGGCCTAAGCCCTTTAATAATTTAGTCGCATATGGTGAATTTATGCATTCGACAAAAACTTTTTGTTTGCATTTACTGCAAATCAAAAATTGGCCTCCAAATCGTGTGCCGGTACACCTTTTTCACGGCAATTATGTGTATCGCACATGTCGAATAGCACCAACAAAAACAATCACTCTCAATAAATTCTATTTTACAATTAATAGTACAATGTTTTTGATGAAACTTCAATTTTTCCTTATTGTGCACTTAG